>NW_017890547.1:37533-47698 GCF_001540865.1 Ananas comosus
AGCACGGAACTCATAGCAAGTATGATCATATCCTTAACTCAAAGGATTTATAAGTTCAATCTTGACTTTACACTAGCTCTAGTGTTCATTATATCACTTTATATTGCAAACTCATGCAATCGCGTTCTTTACATTTTCCTTTACTCTTGCTAACTCTAGCATTCTTGTTCGTTACAATACTTGTTCTTATTGCCCCACTTTACTTTACTTTACACATTGTCATTTTCATCATTCTTTACATCACTTTGGTTCTTTGCATCACGCTAACTCTAGTGTCTCTTTACTTTACATTTTCAAATGCCACTCGATCTATGTCATAGTGTCACTCTGTTCTTTTGCTCACTTTGGGTGCTCACTTTTCTCTCACGCATACATAGGGTTTTCGACATTCATAAGGTTCTCATTCATCATATTATGCAAGATGTACTCACAATCATGCATCATTACATTTCATCATTACATTTCATCATTACATTACCCTAAAATGCATGCAACAATATATATATATATGCTCAAATGAATGACACATTAGGCATAGAGAGAAGTTCAATGAGTTTGAGAAGCACCACCCACCTCGTAGGCTTTCAAAGGTGCTCCGATGATTTTCTTGGGATTTTTAGACCTTCCGTTCTTTACCTGCGGCATAACGAAGCCAAATTAGGCTTATTTGGCCATAACTTTACATCGGCTTTTCGTAACGTAAATCCGAGCGCACCAACGCGTCGGAAATACCCCCAATTAGGTTTCTAGAGGGTCAATTGTACTTAGAAACCCTCATGAGCAAAAGCCCCAATTTGGGTGCCCTAGCTCCAATGTACATCAAAACCTAGGGTTTGATCTCTTTGGGAAGCAAAAGTAGCTTCACTATACTCTAAATAGTCCATTAGAACCATTCTTAGCCTTTCCAAAACCCTAGTTTAGATTTCACCATTAGAGGTGGGTTGAAGCTCACCTTGAGCTCAACCATGGTTTTGATCTCTAAAGAAGCAAAGAGGAAGCTTCAAAAACTCTAAACAATCCATTAAAACCATTTCTAGGTTTATTCAAAGCCCATTCTAGGGTTTTACTACATTAGGGTTCAAAGCTTACCTTGTAAGCTCTCCTTTCTTGCACTAGAGAGGAAGAAGATGAAGCCCCTTTGCTCTTTGATCTTCTTCTTCACTTTCTTCTCCTTCTTTTCCTTCTTTTCTTCCTTTCTTCTTCTTCTTCTCCTTTGTCTTCTAGAGAGAGAGAGAGAAGAGAGTGTGTGTGAGGGAGAGAATGAGAGAAAAGGCTCTCTCAGCCCTCTACATAACCCATGGGTTGAAAAAATGCAAATAAACCCCTCAACTTTTATCTCTGTGCACTGCCTGGACTGGGCAGTTTTCGCAGGCAGAGACCGGTCTCCCCGAGCAGGGACCGGTCCCCGAAGGTCCACCCTGCGCAGCCAGAGCTGCCGCGCGCAATGCATCCGGTCCCTCTCTGGTGGGACCGGTCTCTGGGAGACCGGTCTCTCAGACAGAGATCGGTTCCCGAGAGCTGATCCTCCAGGACTTAGCCGATTTTTCGGCTGTCTCATTTCATACGTGTTCGGGGACCGGTCTCTCCCACTAGGGACCGGTCCCCGAGAGCTCAAAAGCTGCAGTTTGCAGATTTTTGATTCCCTAGCTCTCGAAAACCTCCCATAACACGTTTTTGATCATTTTAACACCTTCGGACTTTCCGAAGGGTACCATCCTCGCACTTTGGTCAATTTGACTAAAGTTCGATATTTATTTTTCGAATTTTCGGTATATTAAACAAGTAAAGGCGTAGCACCGATTGCCCGTGGAAAAACTTCAGAGTTTGCCAATTCCCATGTGGAAGTGGGAGAAGATCATCATGGATTTTGTGATGGGTTTGCCTCGCTCACAGGCCAGGCATGATGCTATTTGGGTGATCGTGGATAGGCTGACGAAGTTGGCGCACTTCATACCTATTCATACTACTTGGACGGGAGAGAAGCTCGCACAAGTGTACCTTGATGAGATTGTGCGACTTCACAGAGTGCCTACCTCGATTGTGTCTGATCTAGACACCCGATTTGTGTCTCTCTTTTGGAGGAGTCTGCAGGACACCTTAGGCATTTGATTGGATTTCAGCACTGCTTTCCACCATCAGAGTGATGGGTAGTCAGAGCGCACTTGTAACACACTGGACCTTTGCAAATTGGAAGGTTCGAGTGTTGGAGTTGAGTTCTGAACTTTTCTAGATATTCTAAAGTGTCGTTGACAGTATTCCGACCTATGGCTCGTATTCCGAGATGTCACAACCCGCGACCACCCGCCTATTTGGCCGAGGACGCGGCGCCGACAGCACCGAATGGACAGGGTTTCCCCTGTACTACGGACAGAGTCTCCCCTGTACATTCAAGGCATCGCAATCAATACAATACAAAGGTTCCAACCAGGAACAGTACTCAACAAACAGATTGCATAAGGAAGGTATCAACAACATACCACATCCTATGTTATTACATACATTCACATTCATTGGTCTTACATCACAATTCTCAATTGATTTCTTCCAAATACAATCTAGTTATTACTGTAGAACAGAGCGGAAGTATTCATTCGTACCTTTTTGCGGAAGCGATTCGCGTTACAACTTAATGAGCCGGGATCGTCGAGGTTGATTCACGTGTCCTTTGATCGTCCTTGATTAAATCTTCTCACGTTTCAAACTCGCGATGGATCGAGCTACAAACGAGCACGATCACAAATCCACCGTTCAAGTCCCTCTTAGAATAATAGGTTGATGGAGGATGTGGTTTCTCTCTTTCGTTTTCTTATTCTCTTTTCTTTTTCCGTTCTTGTTCCCCTTTGTTATGTGGGATCGCCCGTATATTTATAAGGGATTCCAAAATCCTAATAGCATTAGAGATAAGGCCAAATCGGTTATTAATTGTTATCCTAATATGACTAGGATTTATCTCTAACTAACTTTCCAATTTGAAAGCGAGATTAATTCCAATCCAATTAGATAACATAACATCCGTCGGATCGAACCCGCTTATGGGCGTACCCGATTCGATTTAACCGAATGCCAACATCTCCCACTCGCACATGACGGGATCGATGCCATCGTAACCACTTTCTCAACATCACACCACTATTAATTCTATTCATACAGGAAAATGAACAGTGCGACCGCCGAGTCAACCTGCATTTTGGGAGCTCTATATTAGAAACCGCATCCCGCCAGCATAGAGACATCAACCCTCAAAAAGAAAAAAATATTAGACTAGTGATGCCCTAGACCATTGAATTACATCAGCTTCAGCATCTCTAATCCCTCAAAGAGCCATGCTAACCGCAATTGCGCACATTATGATACTATACTCATGATTGTTTCGCTATACTGAAGCGATACAACCTGTCGACAATGAGTCAAAGTGTCTTAATGTAATTCAACTAGTCTTCTTTGAGCACTTATGCCACTGAGTTGAGAACTGATTGCTTTCCCGGCGATGCCCCATAAAGCCGCATCACTCATGGCCGTAGGAAACATGCCAAAGTAGCAACATCAATTCTTTCACTTAATAACATAGTCAAAAGTCACTAAGGGCATCTAACATATATAGGACATCGTCTCAAAATAATGCCCGTAAGAACTCACATGATGAGGAACCAGGGATCCATTCACTCATCTTCTTCATTTAGTCGCCCAGCACATGTAGTATGAAATACATGCTATGACAGAGAATCCCAATAAGCATATGTCATTCTCAATGTCATACGGATCTTAGCTCAGTCACTCCCGGAGTGTCTAGCCTGAGTTCTCCATTTGCTCGCTATCTCAAACGCCAAACGGTGAGCTCACATCCGACTTTTAATATACAGGCCATACGAATCATGGGACTATTCGTATACGGTCCCATTAATGACCTCATCTTAGTGCCAACCAAGGCAGCTTACATTAATGCCGAAAAGAATGATTGCCCGTGTGAGAGGGCCAATCAGCCTGTGACATACTATCAATCAGTTTAATAACAATGCACGTGTACTAATTTTACCAAATATCTTTGCCAAAATAATAATTTGTAATTAAATAACCAAAAAATTATAAAAAAATAATCGACTGTCTACACAATCAAATCCTACGGAGTCCAAGAGCTTTAACATGAGCCAAAAAAGATTCTCTAACAATAGGCTTAGTCGGAGGATCTGCCACCATGCAACTCGTAGAGATGTGTTCCAGGATTATTTCCTTCTGCGCCACTGCCTCACGAACAAAGTGATACTTTAAGTCGATGTGCTTTGTCTTGCCATGATATTTCGGGTCCTTCGCGTATGCAATCGCTGCCATACTGTCACAATAGATTGTCACAGGAACGGAAGTACAAGCGACAATCCCAATATCTCGAAGGAACCTTCTCATCCAGATAGCCTCCTGGGCTGCTGCAGAACACGCCACGAACTCCGCCTCCATGGTGGAAAGAGCTATGCAGGTCTGTTTCTTACTACTCCAAGTTATGGCGCCATTACCAAGTAAGAATGCATATCCTGAGGTCGACTTACGCTCATCTAGGTCACCAGCCCAATCCGCATCGCTATAACCGATGAGACGTAAATCCGTACCTTGATAGCACAGCACATAATCTATCGTACCTCTAAGGTAACGAAGTATTCTTTTAACAGCCTTCCAGTGGTCCAATCCCGGATTGGACTGATAACGGCTAACCAGGCCCACGGCATAGCATATATCAGGCCGAGTACACATCATAGCATACATCAGGCTCCCGACCGCATTAGCATATGGAATCCGATTCATCTTGTCCTTCTCTTCAGAAGTTTTAGGGCACTGTTTAAGGTTCAAACTCTCACCTTTAGCAATAGGAGTGTCAATGGGTTTGCAATTTTGCATCTGAAATCGTTCTAAAACTTTTCTTAGGTAAGTCTCTTGAGACAGACCTAAAAGTTTCTTTGAACGATCTCGTAGGATCTTAACTCCGAGCACATAATTCGCTTCACCCATGTCCTTCATTTCAAAATTAGAGGACAGCCACGTCTGAGTGGCGACAATCATCTCCTTATTATTCCCGGCCAATAAGATGTCATCCACATATAAAGAAAGGATAAGAAAAAATCCTTTGGACCGTTTAACATACACACAGTGATCTTCTTCAATCATCGTAAACCCATCTTCAGTGATGGCTCGATGAAATCGAATATACCACTGTCTGGAGGACTGCTTCAATCCATAAATGGATCGTCGGAGCTTACAAACTTTATGCTCCTCACCCTTTACAGAGAAGCCAGTAGGCTGATCCATATAGATCTCCTCATCCAGTTCTCCATTGAGAAATGCAGTTTTAACGTCCATTTGGTAAAGATCCAAATCCAAATATGTGACAATGGCCAAGATCAGACGGATCGAAGCAAACCTTACAACAGGAGAAAAAGTTTCTTCGTAATCAACGCCTTCTCGTTGGGTAAAACCCTTTGCTACTAGGCGAGCCTTGTACCTATCGATAGAACCGTCTGCCTTGCGCTTAATCTTGAGAACCCATTTATTCCCGATTGTTTTGCGCCCCGGTAGCAAGTCAACCAAGTCCCAGACATGATTTGACTTCATCGATTCTATTTCCTCCATCATTGCATCCAACCATTCCTTATGAGTAGGTAATGAGAGAGCCTCTTGGAAAGATCTAGGCTCATCATCATCATGTGTAGCAACCATGAAGGCCTCCCCCTCAATCTCAAAATGACGACGGGGAACGCCCACACGTGCGCTCCTACGAATTTGAGGCTCCTTATCTAAAGGCAAGTCGCTCCCACTATCCCCAGGAGGTATCGGAGTCGCCTCCTCTCCCTCGACTGAACGAATAGAAGCGCCAATGTCAGAGTCATCCATCTCATGGAACTCAATTTCATTTCGAACCTCACTTCTATAAGGAAAATTCTCCTCGAAGAATTCAACATTCCGTGACTCAATCTCAGTCAAACTTCCATCTGGCTGCTTTCCAATGAACACATATCCCTTAGAGTGATCAGGGTATCTTATAAAAATACACTTCCTTCCTCTAGGACCCAACTTTCCATACTTGTGAGAAGTGTTTTGTACATAAGCTGCCGAACCCCAAGGGCGCAGGTGCTCTAAATTTGGTTTCCTGCATGTCCATAATTCATAAGGAGTGGATGATACTGTTTTGGAGGGTACACGATTAAGAATATAAGCAGCAGTTAACAATGCGTCTCCCCAAAAGGAGACAGGCAAATTTGCTTGTGCCATCATTGACCTAACCATGTCAAGTAAGGTGCGATTTTTTCTCTCCGCTACACTATTTTGCTGCAGAGTGTTAGGAATTGTCAGCTGTCTGATTATTCCCTTTTCATCACACAATTCTTTGAATTGTTCAGATAGATACTCGCGACCTCGATCAGTTCTTAAGCATTTAATTTTTATATTTAACTGATTCTCAACCTCATTTATATAACGTCTAAAACAATCCAATGCTTCAGACTTATGGGAGATCAGATAAACATGACCGAAGCGCGTATGGTCATCTATAAATGTGATGAAGTAAAAAATCAACATGTCTTGTCATCACACTCATTGGGCCACAAATGTCGGAGTGGATCAATTGTAAAGGAAATTCTGCCCTAGAAGCTTTATTAAATGGTTTTCGGGTCGCTTTTCCCGCTAAACAATGTTCACATGTGGGCAGGTCGACTTTAGTGAGCAAGCTCAAAAACCCATCTCTAACTAATCTAGTCATTCTATCCTGCCCAATATGACCAAGACGTGCATGCCATTTAATTGAAACATTGTGATCATTCTCAACAGAAGATAGCAGGGAAAAAGAATCACTATTATTAATATTATAATCAATGTCCAAAACCATAAAACCATTTGACATAAAACCTCTCCCATAATAAATAGTTCCAAGATGAATCTTAACTACATCACTCTCAAAACGAAAAGAAAAGCCTAACTGTAGCATAGCAAGAATAGAAAACAAGTTCCGCCGAATTCCTGGAGCATAAAGTACATCATGTAGATATAAAGTTCGACCACCTTGCATGATCAACTTGTATGTGCCAACGCCTAACACATCGACACTTGAATCATTCCCCATGTATACTCTTCTGCTCCCAGCAGGCACGCGACGGTACTCGACGAATCCCATCCGATCCCTCGCTACGTGGTCTGTTGCTCCTGAGTCTACAATCCACACAGGGAGAGATTCAGCAACAAACGTGTTAGAAGAAACAAAAGAGCGAGAATCGGGATAGAGATGTACCTTCTTCGGCTCAGTGCAATCACGAGCGAAGTGTCCCAGCTGATTACAGTTGAAACAAGTCATCTTTGACTTGTCCTTCTTGCCACCTCGTTTGCTTCTCTTTCTTTTAGTGCTCTTCGCGTTCTTAGGCGCGGATCCGCTATGATTTTGAGCCCCAGTAGTCCTCTTTCGCTTGAACCCAGATGTCCTGCGAAAGTTTGACTCAGCAGCATTGGCAGTTGGAGTTTTAACAGCCTCAAGGCGCTCCTCCTCCAACTCCAAATGCCGCGCAACATCCTCAAAAGTTTTGATATTGTCATTATGGGTCAAATTTACTCGCATATGTTCCCACGAATTGGGAAGGGAGCGAATCATAGCTTGGATCTGCTGCTCATCAGTCAAGGTGCCGCCAGCCGACTTTAACTCGCGAATCATGTTTGACATTGTTCTAACGTGCTGTTTCATAGACTGATCGGCACACTTTTTATAACTGTCAAACCGCATAGTCAAACTGCGCAACCTTGTAGCCAAAGTTGCACCAAATTTTGCTTTGAGAGCATCCCACATGTCATACGCAGTCGGATACTGCTCACACTCGCACAAGAGATCATTCTGCATACTGCTCAGCAACGTGATGTGAGCAATGCGATCCTTTTTGAGCCAATTATTATAGGCTTCCATATCTCGGCGAGCCTGGGCACTAGTGAACTTTGTGGGTAGGTCCATTTTATTACTCAAGTTTTCTAGAACCTCTTGCTGAGCGAGAACATTTTGAATTTTACGGTGCCAAATATCATAATTGTCACCATCCAATTTCTCACCCTTGTTTAAATCCGCAACAATTTGTTTGGTAGCCATTAAATCTCACTTTGTTCATACAATGCGCAGAAAAAAAGATATTTTAAAATTAGTACACGATACATGCATTCAATTTTGCTGCATCTCTAATTAAATAAATTAAAAATTAGATCATACATGCGTAAAGGAAAATTTCGCTATACTCATAATCACATCACACACCAAAATTAAAAAATCCCACTTGATAAGGCATGCATATATATATATATATATATATATATTCTGGGGTATTAATTTCAAGGTTACAATGCAGTTTCTGCTTTGAAAATTAAAAGTAAACAACAGAGAAAGCATATATCCAACAACAAAATAGAAATAGCCTAATTTAATATATAGATAATAACATGAAACTCCTCAAGAGAACTGTGATAATATGAATCTAGAATTTTGGATATAAATAATATAGAGGCATATTCTTTGGAAATTAAATTTAGGGTTATGTTATTCAAATTTACATCTAAAATTAAACTACGTATGCCGACAACATTAAGTAGATAGGATGGCAAAAGTAGCTAACAGGAGTTAAAGCTAAAAGGAATCGATTCTCGCATGATACTCGAGCAATTTACTCAAGTTAATGTCATAGTGCTAGTACCAGGAGTTTATTTACTCGTGTATATAAATACATATGCTATCAATGGTGTTTCTTTTTTTTTTGCTAAAAATGTACAAGTCTGTATACTAACAGTAAAAGAACAAAGGAAACTACAATCCCAAAATCTCGGCAAAAGGGCAAGTATCACAACAGAAACATCTGGATCAACAGTAAATATACATCACGGGTATACAAAAATAGGTACAATGGTGGTCACTCTATACAATGGACATCACCCTCGGCCGTAGCCCGAGTAACAAGGTGATCGACTAGCACGCTCCTAGTAGTGCCTAGCTAGGCGCGACTCCCTTGCCACGATCCCTAGCCTTTCCTGTAGATAGCTCTGTAAAAACAACCACCAAAAAGGGCGTGAGAACTATAAACAATAGTTCCCAGTGGGTAAGCCGCCAGCCTCGGCGAATTACACCACTAGGCTCATGATGTACTAATTGAAAGCAGAAACAATAATTGCATGGTTTATAAGCATGATGCTAACAAGTAATAAGCATGTAATCAACATGTAATGGCATTCTACAGTAATGAATCATTTGCATAATAGGGATATGGCAATTTCTGTAATCGTGAACATAGACATGAATATAAGCACGAACATGAAAGTGACTACTGTTGTAAGGAAGTGAATTCTCGAAACTCGAGGATTAGACTTCGACCAGAATCGACTATTCGTCGAGTGAGTAGGCTTCGGAAAGCCCGAAGGCGATTATAATGCGTAAAGTGCATTGAAGAAGGGCCCGCGAGAGCACCAAGTGCAAAACTTGCACTGGAGCAGAATTGCTCTCGGGGACCGGTCCCTGGCAGGGAGGGACCGGTTCCATCAGGCTGGGTTGCGGAGGTCTCTGATGAGACCGGTCCCTGGTGGGCAGGGACCGGTTCCCGAACGTTGGCCCGACGAGATTTAGCCAAATTTGGCTAAGTCCCGAGAATGCAGCTCTCGGGAACCGGTCTCTCGGACAAGGACCGGTCTCCCGGGGACCGGTCTCTCAGGCAAGGACCGGTTCCCGAACGCGAAAATCCCTCTGCTCGAAATGGCAGCCTTCGGGGACCGGTCCCAAGTCGGGGAGACCGGTCCCTCGGCGCGAAAACTGCCCAGTGAGGGTAGTGCACTAGGGTGAAAGTTGAGGGGCTTTTATGCAAAATGGCCTTTATTAGAGGTGGGGGATCCCTCTCTTTCCCTCATTGCTCTCTAACTCTCTCACTCTTTCCCTCTCTCTCTATAAAGGAAAGAAAAGAAAAGAAAGAGAAGAAGGAGAAGAAGAAGAGGAAGGAGAAGAAGAGAAGAAAGAAGAAGAAAGAGAAGGAGAAGACTAAGAAGAAGAAGAAGAAGACATCTTCTTCTCTCCCTCTCCCTCAAGCTTGAAGGAGTCTTGAAGAGAGGTAAACTCCAAATCCCTTTAATGGTATTTTTAGGGTTTGGGGGTTTTAGGGTTTAGAATTGGTTCAAATGGAAC
>NW_017890548.1:0-31107 GCF_001540865.1 Ananas comosus
GGACAGCGCTGCTGCGGCTAAAACTCAGACCGCCGGTGGGCGCAGAAGGATGACCCGCTGTGCGCCATCGCTGGCTGGGACACTAACAAAGCCTTGGAGCGTGAATCTGCCCCCTTGCGTGTTGAGACTTGCTTGGTTGCGCTACGCCAATGAGCGCGGCCATTGCTCTAAGTCTCGTCGCCACTCGCTCCGGATCGCCGGTTCGCACTCGGCTCTCGGCATTCGACTTTGTTCATGTGGTCGACACGACAGTTCCATGGTTCTGAAAAGAGAACTCGCATTAGACTATGTCAACTTACCTTGACCATACCCAACGGCGAGCACTTATACATTCGTTCATTACCCTGCATGTATGTGCGCGCGAAACAAAAAGGAGTATGAAAAAATAAAAATTTAATTAGCTTTGATCACATTGAGAAAGATCCCACTTACCAATTCACATGCTTTCGTAACTTTTAATTTCCGTCACTCAGTTCTTAGATCCTTAAGGATTGCCAATCCTAGGGTCTCTAGGGTATTCCTATTCTTTCATTTTGGCTTCTGATACACGATTCTGTACGACCCGGGACCGATTACAATTTGAGCTTGAGTATCGTCAAACAAGCGCGACGGACAGAGTTTTTCCTATCGACAGGCTTATCATGTAACATTTAATATTTGAGTGCACTAGGGAAACTACCGTGGATTAACGAGGGTAAGCATAGCATAGAGTGAGGAAAGGAAATAATTCATTTGTTTACTATGATTGTCATTAATTGCATTATAGTTCTTACATCTTATTATTTCTTTTTAACATAATTGCTCAATTTAACATTCATTTTTTTCTTTCTTTGCTTTTCATCAAGATTTACATCATCAATAAAAAGATGATAAAGGAGTAACTACTAACAAAAATATAAGGCGACTCGGGTGGCCTTGTCCTAGGTGCGATACTTACCGCGGTCGCTCGGGCTCGCTGGTCGGTTGTGAATAGTAGGGTTGAGAACACTTACAAGTTTCAGTAGGTTCGGCCCCAATCACCGACTTTCCATAGGATAATCTAGGATAATGAGAAGGGATAAGCTGATATAGTATCCAATAGTATAACATGATGTAACTAAGTATGCGCTGAACAATAAGCAAGAGATGGTCAACATAAAATATGCAGATTATGCATTTTTGTTCTTTATCTTTATTTTGTTCTTTTGTTATTTTTTTTGTTTTTATTCACGGTACCGGGGGTTTGCCAATTTACTTGCCACATTAATGTCCATCATCGAGGGCCTCAGTTCCTCGGCCGCTATAGACGTACTCGGTTTACTCACCGTGTATGCAAATCGGAGGTTGTCGTAGAAGGAGGACGCCTCGAGCACCCGATCATGAAAGTTGATGATCTTAACTTAAGGATTGTAGTTAATCTGTCATTACACTGACTCGTGTTTTTCATTTCTTTATGTTGTACTTAGAATATGGTTCTTTAATTCTTTATTTTGGTATCTTATGCGTATGTTCTTTACTCTTGCAGGTTTTCATCCCATTATATTGACTTTGTCATTGTCATTCTTTTACATACATTTATCTTGCTCACTACTATCTAGTATCATGTTAATTACATTATCGAGATGGCACTCATTATGTCTTATTTGTTCACTCTGTTATTTGCTCTTGGTGCTACTTTATCTCATGCATAATTATGGGTTAAACTTATAAGGGTTTAATTCTTGTGCTTGCCTTTGTATCAGCAGATGAACAGGTCTTACTTCCTCATATGTCCCTACATGCTGCAATTGTTACATATGCGTAATTGAATGACTTAGGCAGGGAAGAAGTATTCAAGGTTGGATAGCAACACTGTAGGTTTCAAAGGTGCTCCGATGTTTTGGGATTTTTATCCTCGTTCTAACTGCCCGGAAAACGAAGATTGAGGCCATTTTGCATAACTTTTTTTAGACTATGGTAACATTATCCGGAGCGCACCAAGCGTCGGAATACCTCCAATTACTAGGTTCTAGAGAGTCATTGCACTTTGACCCTCGCAGCAAAGCCCCCCAATTTGGATGCCCTAATCTGCATTAAGACTGTGGTTTGATTCTTGGAGCAAAGAAACTTCATGAGTACTTAAAGTCCATTTAAACTTCCTAGCTCATCAACCTGGTTGGGTTTCACTGAGAGGTGTTTGAAGCTTGCCTTCAAGTTACTTATACAATAACTAGTTTTGATCTTTAAGAAGCAAGAAAGTTTCAAATGCTCTTAAAAGCTCCATACACGTTTTAGCGTTCATTTGTTCAATTTAGGATTATACCAGAATTAGGGTGTGAAGCTTACCTCAAAGCTTTTCCTTTTGCACGTTAGAGAGAGAGATTGAGTTGCTTCCGTCCAATTTGTTCTTTACTTTCGTCTTTTTCTTCTTTCTTATTTTTTCTTCTCTTTTGTCTTCTAGGAGATGAGAGGGCGAGAAGGAGTGTGAAAGGGTGAGGAATACGAGAATTTTTATTTGGCATTACCTACTTATGGGTTTGCAATATGCCGCATAAACCCTACTTTACTCTTTTCACCACCTTGCCCCCCCATGGACTGGGGCAGTTCGTATGCAGGGCGGTTCCGATATAGGACCGAAGTTCCGAGGAGCTCCCCCTGCGCAGCGAGTGATGGTGAGTGCGACGGTCATTTCGGGGACGGTCTTCCAGGCAGGACTTCCGAGCGTTTTCAGGACCTTTAAACGATTTTTCATCTTTCTTCAGTATCACGCTGGTTCGGTCTGGTCTTCCAGCTAGGACGGTCCCCGAGAGTCAAAAAATTGCCAATTTGCAGATTTTTGTTTTAGCTCTGAAATCTCCCTAACAATTTTGCTCACTTTAACCCTTCGGACTTTCCAAATGATCTCCTGGAACTTTGGTCATTTATGATAAGATTCGATGTTTTTTTTTTCTTCCGAATCGTATTTACAACAATATCGACACCATTGTCTAGTTGGCGACAAAATTTGTCGACATATTGCAGTAGATCTGCGGGCGAAGATCCAGTGGCGGAAATATTGTAGTTTGTCACTTTACGATTAACTTTAGGGTATCCTTCGGTGGCGATAAAATGTCGCCACCAATTGCTAGGTGGAATATTTGTGCCCTAAGGAGACATTGATGTGCAAATATTAGTGTCACGCCCCAACCGCACTACCGAAACATACCATTTGGTCCGTTCTGAGGCGGACGGGCGGTGATGCGATGTAACGGACGGAGTTTCTGTGCGCCAGGTAAGGCAAGTTGTGTACAACAGTCCCAGTGGAAACAACTTGCATTCATACCATCAACGAAACGAGGCACAACCGTGATACATCACAGAGCAAGCGATACATGAATCTAAAGTTATACCAAAGGAGAGAAATTAGCATTTATAACATAAATATAGGAATTAACGTTTCCCATATATTTAGCTTTAACTTGTTCAATAATTGTATTCTTTTTCAGACTAGTATATCAATCTCTCAATCTGCCATAGGCAACATCTCTATCCAGGTAAAACAAGTACAGGGTTGTGCTAATGGATTAGGAAGGTAAATAACTTATCAAAACTGCAAATAGGGCAAACGCTGTCAGACAGGGAACCGAGGAAAGACGCCTGACCGAAGGCAAAAACAAAGTAGACCCAGACAAGAATAAAAAAATTGAATAGTTTCACAATATACAAAGCGATGTCGTAAAAAACAATAATTATAGGCAGTATAAAAGTTTAGGGTATCAGAGGCATAGATAAATGTCTAAAATGACACAAGTACAAGGTAAAGCTGTAAATCTACTTAATAAAACATAAAGTATAGTACAATAGGAGATCATAACAGTGCTAAAGTAGGTTAACAGGTGGTCTCTCTATTAATGGAAACCAAAGCCTAACGCATTCTTCAAATATGAACGGAGAGGTAGACACTAGGTCAAAGAACTCTCGCGAGCTAGCTACGCTGACCCCCTCCCCCCCCCCCCCGATTGCAGCGATCCCGGGCTCGCGGGGGATGCGAAGGCTTGAAAAGAAAATGGAGAGGGGTGAGAACCTCATTAAGAATAGTTCCATGTGGGCAAATTTGATTCGTGATGCCACAAGGCCGCAAAGCTTACAATAGTGGTCAGTGACTTAAATGTAGGAATGAAAGGCAAGTAAAATGTAACTTAATAGCAATGTTGCTTAATTAGTAATAGAATAAGTATGAAGCAATATGCGATGAAGTGGAAGTTCCAATATCTAATGTTCACAATGCGAATGTAGTTCGTTGTTTTATTTCTATCAAGTGTTCAGTGTAACTATATCCTATCTGTCAATGTAAATAATGATACCCAAAGTCAAAATCTGAGAGCCAGAAGGTGTCTTGCCTGAGACCACCGAGGTGTTGGCGGTTGCGAGGCATAATGGCCGTGGGTAGTCAACGACCGCCACCCTAGGAGTGAGTGTACACGGGCATCACTTGGCGCCAATCGGCGAGGATTGGTATCGCGATGGCCATTCGGAGTGGCGGTTGTAGGGGCGACTCCAGGCATGTGCGAATGGCAAATGGCAAGTAGTCAGGTCGAGTCGCAATGTTACAAGCGTCATCTCCTTTATAAATGGTATAAGTAATGTACTCGTGGCCAATCACTATTTCATCATATCTCAATATGGTATATGTGATGTTCAATTGTGGCTATTATGAAGTCTTAGTGTTCAGTTTTATTTTTAGTCCAAGAGACTCTTTATGGACACTATGGTCATTTGGTCAACATGGATCCTAAAGTTCAAGACTTATAGTTCTAGTCAAATGAAGCATGAATCTTGATTTCTTCATGTTCATAGATATTTTGTGCGATGATTATTACAAGACATTTCTCTTGTCTTCTACAGATGGAGTAATTTGTTTGTGCACTATTGAGTTCTAAGCATTCAAAGGAGTCATAAATGCTATAAATGATGCTGCATGATTTACGGGATGAAAATTTACACTTAGAGGAGATTTCTCTAATTTCGAGGACCAAACACCGATGGCAAGAATCTCTGTGCGCTAAACGAGGGTGTCTTAGTCTCCTAGTACTTAGAGGTAAGACAAGTGTCATTAGTCGAAACAACCGTAGTCAATCTTAAGCATATAGAGGTCTTGGGTAGACGAAAACTCACCGATTGCGAGAAGCTCTCACATCTCCAAATTTGGAGTTAGGTCTTCATCTACCTAACAAAGGTTTCTAAACTATCAATTTGATACAAAGCACCTCAAAAGAATCCCCAATTTTAACCTAAAATTCAGATCTGGGTTTGTTCATGAAATCCAATAAAATCGTAGAGGGAGAGGAACTGTTGGTTACATTTGAAAGCTTAAAACAGCTAAATCCTTTAATCCGATATTCCTCATTAGCCCTCAATCAAGCTTGAGCTTCTGGTGAAATGGCCACAAAGGGCAACTCGGGAGAAAACCCATCAAAAAGCAAAATGGGAGACCAAATACATTGGGACAGTGTGGAGCATCATACATTCCTTCCTCTGGTTCCCAGCACAAATAAAGCTAGAGGGGTGATGGTGCTGTTTAAGAGCCAATCTGCCCCGAAAACCCTGCCAGTTATGAAGTTCAAACCTGCATGTTGTACCGTCACGGGCCCGGTACGGAACCTCTACGAAAGCCCAGCGAGCGGGGTTGGCTGAGAAGCGGCAAGTCATGATGGGCTGTCCGTAGCATTCACTCCGTCCAGGTACAAGCCCCTCAGAAGGATAACCGAGAGCTAACCAATTGATTTTTCGTTGGTTTTGGTTAACTGTTTCAAACCCTTTCGGGACTGACCATGGGTCGAACACTCGTCTACGACCTTCAGAAGTTGAGAATGGTGTAAACAGATCAAAACTCGAAACCTGCAATTTGCAAGGGTCCGTATCGTCACAGAAACAAAAAATATCAGGCGCTTAAGCCATGCGCGATTCTCCGCTACAAGTCGGGGCCGGTGAGCTGAAGTTACTAGTACGATGAGGTGTGAGAATACGAATAGTTCCCAGTGGGTGTCGCAGCCGCGACTCCGAAACCGATTAACTAGGTCTTAGCAGGCACTAGAGAGTATATATGCCTTATATTATTAAACTGGATAAAACTGATCGCAGGGTATGTGAAATCAGGCTATATCAGCTATGCCTCATCTGACATTCTGGATGCACATGAATAATAGTTAAAGCTGGTTAGTAAGACTATGAAATCTACAACAGTTAGATGGAAGTTAAATGTGCAGGAAAAGCATAGCTGACTGAACAATGAATGGCTCTTGTACATTCTATGGGTTAAGATCACTTGGGTACCCATTCAGTAACAGGTTCACAAGCAAGACTCCATATATCAACCTCGAGGGATGCTAGGGTTTACGCTGCGGATAACAGAAGCTATCCGCAAGCAGCAAGGGGCTGCTCTTAGTGACGAATCCGGAGCGCACACTTGAGAGGAGCACCCACAGCGCAGACAGGCTATGTGAGCAAGATCAATCAAGAGCCAACACCTTTGAGGGTATCTAGCATAGCTCAACGTGCTTCAGTGGGGTCATGTGGTTTCAACTACATAATAAGATATTCATTAAACATCAAGCATGTGCAATTTCATAGTTTTTAACTAGATGCCACTAGTCATTAGACTGTCAACTGTTTAGTTGCTTTACCTTATTAAGCTCTAATCATTATATAGGGTATGATTCATCATTAAACTCTATCATTTAATCTCATGATACTAAAATTAAAATCAACCATATTCATAGACTCTAGATGCAAATTGAAGCATTTATAATTCTGTTAACCCTATAGATATGCACGTTTATGCAATTGGTCTTTTTTACTTAGCGTAAGGGGGCGATGATTCGGGATTGGCATCCCGCCCTTAGGTGATGCGAAAACACTCGGAGAACGCGTCTTTGTTGCTGTCTTGTCTGCGCTTAATTTTCGTTGGGTTAGCTTTTACCTTTTAACTTTTCAATGGCGATATCTTCGACACTCGATTTCGTATCAGAACGTTTGCCTACGGTTTAAAAGCTAAGAATTAGGTTTCTAACCCTTCAAAGAGATAACGCATACTATTGCAAATTCCCAAAATTAACCTAGGTTAGGATCCATGAGAAGCTATGGATTATAGCTTCAATGTGAGCTAAATCCATGTTTCCTAAGCTCATTAGGTTCCATTTGAACCATCAAAACCAACCAAACCTCACAAAAACCCAAGTTATCATGAAAGGGGTTGAGGCTTACCTCTAGGGTTTGCTCCAAAGCAAGCCCTAAGCCAAGAATGAGGTGAAGAAAGGCTCCCAAACCTTCTTCTCCTTCTTCTCCTTCCTTTTCTTCTTCTCTTTTTCCTTCTTTTTCCTTCTCTTTTCATTTTTCTCCTTCTTCTCCTTCTATTCGGCTAGAGAGAGAGAGAGTAGAGAGAGAGTGAGCTGAGGAGAGTGAGAAGCTGAGGGAGAGGGGTCACTTAACTCTCTATTGTAACAAAATGCCAAAAAGCCCCTCTATTTTTTGATTTTCCAAACTAATCCTGCTGTCCGTGCGCCCTTGTACCGGTACACGGGATCTTGTTCTGGTACAAGACCTGGGCGACAGCAAAAACAGAGCGCAACCCGAGAGCTCGGGTTCTCGGTTTCACAGAGCTTGTACCGGTACAAGCCCCTTGTACCGGTACAGCGCCTGAAGCCTTCAAACCTGAGAGCTGCGCAGCCTGGCTGCGATGGTTGTTCCGGTACAGCCATCACCCTTGTACCGGTACAGCAGCTCCAGAATGCTGTTTTAACTTCGTTTCGGCTCCACTTCGCGCCGATCGACGTCCAAACCATTCCAATACCTTTAGAACTCATTTTTGCTCTTCCAAATTTGTCGGAACGCCGAATGGAACTTGTCCAAATCGTTTAATCGCCCACTTTGGCCCATTTGGCCAAAGTTAGCCAATATCGTCGAATTTCAATATCTTACAATTAGTCGCCACTAAATATATCATTTAATGACAAATATTTGTCGCTACTAAATGTGTTTCATTTGGTGGCAAATATTTATCGCCACTAAATGTGTTTCATTTGATGGCAAATATTTAACGCCATGAAAAGTGTCCATTTGATGGCAAATACTTGTTGCTTCTAAACATAACATTTGGTGGCAAAAATTTGTTACCACTAAATGTAATATTTGGTGGCGACAAATTATATTCACCTTTGATAGTATTATTTTTTGCCACCAAATGTTCATGTACAAATACATATTAATAAGATAACAAAAATCATGGACAAAAATGCATTCAAACAAAACTCTAACATAACAAATCACTTCAAAATAATGTTATACACTAGTTTCTCCAACAATATCAACGAAAATAAAAAAACAAAACAGAAATCCATCAAATTGCCAACTCATAACATAAGTCCAATTTAGAGGAAAAAAAAACTAAAAACTACTAGTCAATCATGGAAGATAAAAGAATATTCGAAGTCTCAGTTGATACGAGTAGATAGAACATGTCATGCCCCGGGACCGATGCCAATTTGGCCCGACCCAAGCACGTCAAACAGACGCCGAACGGACAGAGTTTCCCCTATCCGCCCAAGGCTCATCACATGTACATTTTCATCAATAAAGAAAAGTACTAGCGGAAGCATAGACAAACGGCTTACACGAGGGTAGGCAATAGCCATTAGTGAAAGAAAAAGGAAGCTAAACATTCACTTGTACTATGATTCATTTTGATCATATACATTGCATCCATCTCTTACATTTAGGATTCTTTGCATTTCATTACATAATTTCATTACATAATTTCATCATTTCTTTCTTACACCCCATTTACCTCAAAATACACATTACATCCTTTTCTTTACATTACTAGTCATCAAATACAAAAGATGAACATAAGGTAGCTACTATCAAAATGTAACCCAACATTGGTGGCCTCTGACTAAGGTGCGATACCTTTACCTCGGTCGCTCGCCGGCTCGCTCGGTCCCGGCTCTGTAGAAATAGTGGGGTGAGAACTACAACAAAGTTCCCAGTGGGTTCGGCCTCAACATCACCGACTTTCCCACTAGGACTAACTCAGGCATAATAGAAGAAATAGGCTGTAAATAGTAACCAAAAACTAGTTAGCTTAATGCTAATATTCCTGACAAATAGCAAGAATTATGTCACATTAAATAAATGCCAGGTTATGGCATTGGTTCCTTTAGTTCTTTTGCACTTTCAACTTTTGTTCTTTGCTCTTTGTTCTTTAGCTCTTTGCTCTCTTAATCAGTTAAGGCTTTAGGGCCCGGGTGGTTTCGGGGCACCTCCGATTTTTAACTTGCTCATATTAAGTCCACATCCCAGGAACTCACCAGCTAGGACCGTCCTTACGGGTTTACTCCAACCCGGAATGCCAAAGACTTTCGGGTGGCCATCGGGCCCGAGGGGAGCGACCCGCCTCGAGCACGGAATCATAGCAAGTATGATCATATCCTTAACTCAAAGGATTTATAAGTTCAATCGTTGAACTTTACACTAGCTCTAAGTGTTTCATTACATCACGTTGTATGTTGCCACTCTAGGCAATCCAGTGGATCTTTGCATTCTTTTATTTTGCTAACTCTAGCAATCACTCCTTGTAGTTTACACGTTTCTTTATTCTCTATGCGTGTGTTTTCATTCTCTCTTTGCTTTAGCTTTAGTGACGTCGTCATTCTGTTTAGATTACCTCGATTCTTTGTGTACACTAACTTCTAGTGTCACTTTACTATTAACATATTAGATTGCCACTCGATCTATGTCACAGGTTGGGTCACTCTGGTTGCTTTTGCTCACTTCGGGTAACTCACATTTTCTTCTCAGGTGGCATTACATCTTAAGGTTTTGGCATTATAGGTTTCTCAACCATTTCTCTTATGCAAGTTGTGCTCACAATCATGCAATCATCACATTTCATCATGACTTTACCCTAAAATGCATGCAACAATATATAGAACACATGCTCAAAGAATGACACATTAGGCATAGAGAGAATTTCAATGAGTTTGGAAAGCACCACCCACCTCGTAGGTCTATTTAGGTGCTCCGACGATTTTCTTGAGATTTTTAGATGCTTCGTTCTTTACCTGCGGCATAACGAAGCCAAATTAGGCTTATTTGGCCATAACTTTATATCGGCTTTTCGTAACGTTAATCCGAGCTCACCAACGCGTCGGAAATACCCCCAATTAGGTTTTTAGAGGGTCAATTGCACTTAGAAACCCTCATGAGCAAAAGCCCCAATTTGGGTGCCATAGCTCCAATGTACATCAAAACCTAGGGTTTGATCTCTTTGAGAAGCAAAAGTAGCTTCACTATACTCTAAGTAGTCCACTAGAACCATTCTTATGCTTTCCAAAACCCTAGATTAGATTTCACCATTAGAGGTTGGTTGAAGCTCACCTTGAGCTCAACCATAGTTTTGACCTCTAAAGAAGCAAAAAGAAAGCTTCAAGGACTCTAAATACTCCATTAAAATTATTTCTAAGTTTATTCAAAGCCCATTTTAAGGTTTTACTACAATAAGGTTCAAAGCTTACCTTATAAGCTTTCTTTTCTTGCACAAGAGAGGAAGAAGATGAAGCCTCTTTGCTCCTTGATCTTCTCCTTCACTTTCTTCTCCTTCTTTTCCTTCCTTTCTTTCTTTCTTCTTCTTCTCCTTTGCCTTCTAGAGAGAGAGGGAGAGAAGAGAGTGTTTGAGAGGGTGAGAATGAGAGAAAAGGTTCTCTCAGCCCCCAACATAACCCATGGGTTGCAAAAATGCTAATAAACCCCTCAACTTTCATCTATTTCAACTGCCTGGACTGGGCAGATTTCGGGCTCGGGGACCGGTCTTCCCGACTAGGGACCGGTCTCCGAGAGTTCTCCCAGCGCAGCCAGAGCTGTTGCGCGCAATGCGACCGGTCTCTCTCTGGTGGGACCGGTCTCTCGGGGACCGGTCTCTCAGGCAGGGACCGGTTCCCGAGAGCTAATCCTCAGGACTTAGCTGATTTTTCGGCTGTCTCACCTCATACGCGTTCGGGGACCGGTCTCTCCCACAAGGGACCGGTCCCCGAGAGCTGAAAATCTGCAGTTTTGCAGAATTTGATTCTTTAGCTCTCGAAAACCTTCCACAACGCACTTTTAGTCATTTTAACACCTTCGGACTTTCCGAAGTGTTCCGTCCTCGCACTTTGGTCAATTTGACTAAAGTTCGATATTTTTATTTTTCGAATTTTCGGTATATTACAGAACATCTCCCTCTAATCCATCTCAAAACATCTCACTTAGACTTGGAGCATCCAAATGTATCATAATCTGCAAAATATAGATAATTTAGAAAACCTCGATAAAAAATAGAAAAAATGATTGTTAAAAGCTGGGTTAGGATAGAATTAGAATGTGCGAAAGAGGTCACTTATCTTTTTTGGAATTATTATTAAAATTATTTTTTTTGGTATGTTGCTGAAAATGAAAGTCGAATACATCAATCGACAATAAATTAAATAGCCCCTAACTTTTTTTTCTCTACTTTTTTATTGACTTTCGAGTCATGTAAACTAATAACAAGGAGATGACTATGATATTGTTGCGTAAGTATTCAGTTTTATTAAGCATGGTAATTAAATATTTGAATGGGGCAAAGATTCCTTTGTAAGTTCGTGCTTTCATCACCACTAATAAATAAGCATTAAACAAAGAAGCCAAGTAAACGGAAATGACGTAGGAAAGCAAGGGACAGTGTCACGCCCCGAGACCGCTACCAATTTGGTCCGGCTCGGGCGCGTCGAACAGACACCGAACGGACAGCACTTCCCCTGTCCGCCGAAGGCTTAACAACGAGATCAAGTACAATCAAGCGCCCAGAAAAAGCTTAATATACATACATGATCAACCGGGAGCACCATAAGTGCTAACAAATAAGAGCAAGATACAAGTATATCATACAAGTAAATAAAAAGAGATATGTCTATCTATTACATTCATTCAACCATTCTTTTACATCAAGTTTACATTTGTAACTTGCAAAATGAATATATACACTGATCCTCCAAAATACATAGGCGACTCCCAAGGTATAAATACATCTCATCTCGGGGTACTCTAATGCATAGGAAGCTGCTATCTGAGCTAGGGCGCTATGCCCTTACCACGGTCCTCTGCCGGTGCTCTCTCGCTAGGCTCTGCAACAAAGTGGGGTGAGAACTATATAAATATAGTTCCCAGTGGATTCGGCCGCCGACTTCGCCGATCTTCCCACTAGGTCTAAGCAGGCATAAGCAGATAGATAGATAGATATCCGAAACTGTAAATGATGCATATTAAAAGAATTGCAATGTTCTACTATGCCTTGAGAAACAAGAGTAAACAATATAGCCATGTAATTACTAACATGCTACTATAGCTCTATCAAGTGTGAATGCAACTCTACTATGCTCAATATGCACAATATGCCCAATTTGCATAACTCTCCTGAGTTTGTTACCCAATCATCTGGCTGGCCCACAGGCGCGCCCTCAACTCGCAACTCAAATCCGTGTATGAAGGGGACTCGAACCACCCGAGGGATTGTCTACGGGACCCCATATAGGCTATCCCTTGGGACGCCACTTAGGCTATCCCAATCGTTTCACGTGCCAAGACTCCGGAGCTCGCACTACTTGTACGGAGCGACCATCACAAGCGCTGAACAGACGTGTGAGTATAATCCAAATCCATTCCTCGTCAAATGAGGAGATCCAGTCACTAGGACTACCATGCCACTAGTGTTCTCTAACACTAAATTCTAATGCCACTCGTCAAGTTGTTTACTTGGTATCTATGCCACTCATCAAGTTATTTACTTGGTATACATGCCACTTGCCGTAATGCAATGACTCGACTAATCTAGTCATATATCATATACTCATCCATGCAAGATCAAGTTATTATTTAACTTATCTCTATAGGGTTCTATGTCACAAGGCTCATTCTCATGCACCCTAAGTTCATATGCCAAGCCTACAATGCCGCAATACAAGGGAGCATGCAAGAATAGTAAAAGTAACATCTAAACACCCTATCATGCATGATGCCACATAAGGAGTATGGCCAATGCAAAATACTTGACATAGGAAGAAGCCCAGTTGCTTCGGGATGGACACCCCCCACCTTTTCTCGAAGTAGAGGTTCTAGAAATGCTTCCCGGCGAACGTTACGACGAGGTCTCGGCCTCCTTGGTCCAAAATGAAGTTCTATCGGCCTTATTTTGCCGATAACTTTTCATCGGCTGGACGAATGCTCAATCCGTCTTTGCCCCCACGTTTAGACACCTATCAATTAGGTTTAGAAGCTATCAAATGAGATCAATCCTCAATATTTTCAAAAACCCATTTTGGGTGCCCTAGGGTTCCTATCATGCCATTTGCACTATGGACCCTAGCTTCTAGCTCTAATCCACCATTAATGGTGCTAGAGGTCCATTTGACCTCATCCTAATAGCTCAAATCCCAAAAACCCTAAGTTCATGAGCTAGGGTTTAGTAGCTTACCTCTTAGCTCCACCAAAGGAGAGAGGAGAGAGGAGAGGGAGAGGGAGATGCTCCAAGCCTCCTTGAGCTTGCTCTCCTCCTTCTTCTTCTTCTCCTTCCTTTTTTCTTCTCTTTCTTCTCTTTTTCTTCTTCCCCTTCTCTTTTCTTGCTAGAGAGAGAGCAATGTGAGAGAGATAGAGAGAGAGAGTGAGGGTGGAAATGAGAGAGGGAGAGAGTAATCTCCCATGTATACCCCTCTAACTAAGGCCATTTTGCATAAAAGCCCCTCAACTTAATCTCTCTCAAACAGCTCTGCCAGGGCTGTTCACGCGCGGAGGGACCGGTCTCCCGGACCTGGGACCGGTCCCCGAGAGCTTCCCATATGTGCACGCGTTCGAGAACCGGTCCCTACCCAAGAGATCGATCCCCGGGAGACCGGTCTTTTCCTGAGAGACCGGTCCCCGAGAGCTGTATTTTCGGGACTTAGCCAATTTTTTGGCTATTCTCGCTGGTGTCGGGTTCGGGGACCTGTCCCTCCTTGCCAGGGACCGGTTGCCTCAAGCAACCCCGCAACCACCAGCTGATGGAACCGGTCCCTCCCTGCCAGGGACCGATCCCCGAGAAAACCTGCTAAGTGCAGTTTTTGCACTATTTGCTCTCGTGGACTCGTTTCTAATATACTTTTAGTGATTTTGACATCTTTGGCTTTTCCAAAGCACACCAACACGACCCTTGGTCGATTCTGAATGAAGTCTAACTCTCGTATTTCGAGAATTCACTTCCTTACAGACAGCATTTCACACAATCTCCAACACGATTGAAGCATCTATTTCCTAAGTACAGATGCTTTGTACAAAACTATCTAAATGAGGGATCAAAAGGATGCAATATGTGAGATAAGGATTTTTACTGTAGATTAAAACAAAAGGCAAGAGAGATGAATAACATTGCAAGAACATAGGAGGAACAGCAATTAGAATGTGTTGGGTAAACAAAAGTGAAGTGGGAAGGTAAAGGTCACCAAATATTCAAATATGCTAGCACATTAAACAATGAGAGAACATGCTTTTCAAAGTGAAAATGCTTAAAAAAGACCACTATAAAATCACAATCAGTATGATATCAAAGGTGTATTTTATGAATATTAATAAGTGAGCTATAAACTGAATTTTTGACTAACAAATATTTGGAGCATATACAGCATTAGTAATTAAAATTTTAAACTTTGGGTTGTCTAGTTGTTGCTGGTATTTAATACTGAATGAATGATGACTGACAAATCTGTGTGCATTGGGTCCCTGCTTATTCTTGACTTCCAATTTTTGAATAGATTCATGACTTCCAATCAGTTCCTAATTAGGTGTTACAACTGGTTGATTGAGGTCTGCTTGGTGTATCATCCAGTAGATGCACATGGATAAGGAAATTTTCTGTTACTTGGTTACAAATCGAACTTGGAGTACTTTCATTTAAACTGATTCAGGGAAAGCATCATTCCAAATGAACTTAAGAAAATGTGCATCTGCATGAACATAATGATTATACAGAAAGAAAGATAGAAGTGAACAGGAAAATGACAATGTATTACATCTATTTGATGTCAATGTATTTACAAAGGACTACTGTATTCATCTAGCAGATTTCAATTCAATCAGCAATTAGATCCTAAAGCTGGCTCGATTTAGTATATTTTGGCGGAGGCATCAGTACTCTTATACACAGAATAATATCACCAACTACATTCTTGCAAATCAGCATTCTAGAACGAAAAAGAGGATAGTAAAACAAAAGAGTTTTGAAGCCCCGAACTCGCAAGTACTAGTAATGGGTGAAGCGTTAAATAGGGTATACTCAAAAGGGCGATACTTCTAGAACAATTTTTCTTTGATGACTGATATAGTGGAGCTGCAAAAACTCAAATATGGCACTCATTTCACGGTTCACTACAGATTACAGTAGTGGAAACGATAACAAAAATGTGACCAGCATTGAGACCACAAAATGCATAAACTAACTAACCGCAATTCCACCGGACCCTCGAACAGAAGAATGACTCGTCCCGGTTAATACAAGCTGGGTGGTATACCTTCGGGCAGCCCCTACAACACTTTCAAAACATTAATAAGAAACTTAATCGAAGGTATAGTAGAGAGAAGGTATGGTGGAGAGAGAGAGAGAGAGAGAGAGAGAGAGAGAGAGGAAACCCTAATTGCATATCAGAGGACTCATGGAGGTACTTTGACAGTAACAGACTAGTCAAGAATCCAGCATTTTCAAAAAAAGATTATGCAAGATCAAATATTGTTTGGTACTTATAAAGTACATGGAACAACGGGTTCACCACTACAACTATCTACATAATGAATGACTTACACAGATCCTAAAACAAATTTTCCCAAGGCTATGAAAGGTTTGATGATTATTGGCAGCAGTGCAGATTAATATTAGATAAAAAGATTATGCAAACCAGCAACAATTGACCAGAAAAATGTTAGCCTTTCTATCCAGATGCACAACAGGGAAGGATGCATGTGATTAAGTATTAACAAGGATCATTAAAATGAGAATTCCTTTGTGTGCATATTTAATAGTAAATCATTAAACTAATTGCACTAATAATAGTTCCTATGTGCTTTTACAGGTACTATAGATTCTTGTGACATATTAATAGGACTTCCATATTATTTCTCATGAATAATATGGAAACTGATGGCCGTGTTTAGATTGAACGCTAGCGATAATGCGCAAGCTGCTAGTTGAAATTGAAATCTGGCCTCTTTCATGTTGAATTATCAATCTTAGAGCTGTTGCCGGTGATTTTCAAAATCGAAATAATGAAAAGACATGAATATCTGAGGTTGCTATGAATAGATATATCTGCTTAGCTCACATGCTAAGCATGCTCTTTTACCTCATGCAAGTAGACCTAAGTTTCTAGCAGGCACCACAGATTGACCCATCTCATACAACAATTTTCAAACGAGGGTCAAGTACTCGCATATTAAGCATTTACTATAAATCCTTTTCAGATGAAGAATAAATGATCAACTTGTTAAGCACACATAATATGCAGTCAACAGCTCAGTTTAGGCTGAATAACACATTTGCAATGAGTTTTCTTCCTTAAATTAAGCGAATATCTGAAAGCACACAAAATAATTGCAAGGATAGCTAACTACAAAGGTTCTTAATTTACACATGCGAATAACAAAGGAAGCTATACGATAGTGTACCTTTCCCTAATAATAACCTTGCAACAGGTAATTTGCCAAACCAAAATCAGCAGTTGAAATGTACACAAATCTTTTTACACCTGCAGATGAGAATAGCATTAATAACTAAAGTTCGTTTTCAACTGAATAAGCACTAATCTTCATAATGGTTGATTAATGGAGTTCTATCAATGAACTGCATCATAATGGTTGATTAATGGGGTTTTTTTTTTGTTCTTTTAATAAAATGTACACAAAGTTTTCAAATTATGAGGCCATTAAATTATGGGGGTTTTTTTTTGTTCTTTTTGAGATTTTTCCACAATTTGCAACAACTAGCACTAACCTCTCGGCATCCATGATCCCCTAAATATGTTTCTCCTGAGATGACTCCCGAATCCGGTATACACTCCGATCACCGTAAGAAGTTTCTTCTCCGATGTAGTAGACCCATTCCTCCACAAGTATCCCTGACTCTTTGCAAGAGTCAAGTCCATCTCCGCCTCGACTATCTTCCTCCCAATCTCTCTATAGCAGAACCATAAAAATTACAATTTTCCACAAAAATAACTTGAAAAGAAGGAAATGAAACCCTAAACAGTTCACGTGATCTATACTTGCGTCCAAGGCTATTCAACTTATCCTCCATCGTAAGCACCTTCGGAAGCTGCAATTAACTATGAGAATTACAAAACTACAGAATGAAAATCAAAACGATCAGAGATCGAGAGAAAGAGAGATCCATCCACACATTGCCCTAGTTCATCTGGAGAAGAGTGGACAGGACAATCCGATTTTGCGAATCCTGCCACAACCTGATCAAAAAAGATAATCACCAAAAAAGAAAAAATTCGGATCGATTGGGAGAAATAGAGATCCAATGGTGAGCGGATGGAGGGGGGGTGGTGGGGGAGATCGCACCGGCCGGCGACGTAGAGCCATGCGAGGCACGACAAGAAGCCCATGATGAGGGGTGCTTTGGAGGAAGAGGAGGAGGACGACGACGACGACGAAGAAGAGGATGATGACGATAAGGGTTTGGAGTGGTGCGGCGTCCACCGGCGCTCGTGCTTCTTGGCGCTCGCGAGCGTCTCACGATGGATTGGGAGGTGGCCGCCGCTCTCCATAGCGGCGGCGGCGGAGGGAGGGAGTGATTTGAGATCGGAGAGGAGGGAGACGAGGATGGTGTGGGGTTTGAGGGGAGAGAGAGAGAGAGAGGGCGCGAATGGGAATGAGATCGGATCGGAAACTGGTTTATTTAGTATTACACAATTTTTTTTTCTTTTTTTATTATTCCTTCCACTAATTTATTTTCGTTAAATCAGTGACAAAGTTAAAACTAAAAGATACTAAAGTAAATATTTAATAAACTTAGGTAGGGTATTTTAAGTTTTTTGTATGTAATTTAACGAAATGTTAACTGAGAAGCTAACGAAAAATAAAAAATAAAACCACATGGTACTAAATTGATACACTTGAAACCATAGGGTACTAAAGTAAGAAAATGTGTGGTATTTAAAGTTTGCCCTTTTTTTTAATCAACACTTAACCTTGATAATTAGGTGCACCATTAGTTTCTAAACCTTATCTATATTTTTTCCTTCCATCTCTAACCTTTTTCTCACGCACATTTGTCATATTAAACACAATTTTACTATTTCAGAGTCATCCTTCAAAAATATAATTATTTTGATCTCGCACGCGATATTTAAAAATTCAGCATTTCACATTAAGTTCGGTGTGACGTAATATTATTTCAAAAATTTTTAAAAATGGATACTAAGATTGATGAAAAATTACAATTGACTATATAGAAAGATTACTAAAATCTTGAATGGTAAAAAATTAAATAAATATATATTATTTATATAAAAGTTTATTTTTTTATTTTAGTTATTAAAAAGTTTTATAAGTTTAGTAGCCCAAAAACCACCCTAGCAAAACATGTTTTCCCACGCAAACGTTACGGAGCAACGCAAAACCGCTTTTTATTACGATGCACCCATTCTGAACGGACGGTCGAGATCAACCCTCTGATGAATCGAACGGCTCCGAAGGCCCAGAGCGCATGGGTAACCATTTCCTACATGTTATTTTATTAAATTTAAAAAAACAGATATAAATTTAAGTTGACATCTTAGTTTCAACTAATTTGTGACAATTATTTGTGACACCATATACGATTATAGAGGGAGAGTAAGCAAATATATTAATTTGTGGCAATTGTTTTCGTCACCATATATGATTATATAATACGTGGTGACAAAATAGGCATTTAGTGACGAAGATAATATTCACATTTTAAATTTATTAATTGGTGGTGATTTTTTTTATCGCCACCATAGATAAATATATAGTGGCAAAATATTAGTTATTTAGTGGCGATAATAATATTGACACTTTAAGTTAATTAATCGGTGGCAATTTTTTTATCGCCACCATAGATAAATATATAGTGGCCAAAAAATAGTTATTTGGTGACGATAATAATATTGCCACTTTAATCTAATTAATTGGTGGTAATTTTTTTTATCGCCACAGTAGGTAACTATATAGTGACGACAAAATAGTTATTTAGTGGCAAAAGTAGTATCGCCACTTTAAATTAATCAATCGATGACAATTAGTTTTATCGCCACCATAGATAACTATATAGTGGCGACATATTTTATCGCTGTAAGAAAATCATGTGTACGCAGCGGAAGAAAATAACACAATTAAAATTAATTTTCTTGAAAACCAAAGATCACCTCGTGTTTCGTTTTAGATCATTAATAATAGATCTAATTGATCTAATCAAATAGGATCTATATTATTTTATTTTACCTCGCGCGGGTCGAGATCACCGCGAAGTCGACAATCGTTGGTAAAATTTGTTCGTCCTCGGTTAGCCGCGCACGCGCCCGGCCTCTACTCGCGTCCACACGAAATCACACCCTTGATCGAATTAGACGACCGCTTCAATCCATGATCCGATCACGAATTAACTCTTGCGTCGACTTGAGGAAGATGAATCAATCTTCTAGATGTGCTAGCAACTTTTGAAGATCGAAACCGATGGATTTATTGTGGAGGACTTAAAGGATTGACGGCTAGGGTTTTCTTTTTCTTTTTGGTAAATTTTCTCGTTCATTTTAATATGTCATATGACATATATTTATAATGAGAAAACCCTAACGTAATCCTAATCGAAATCCTATTCCGATTAGATTATCCATTAACCCACAAGTTGGTTATGATATTAACCGAATTCCGAATCCTAATTCTAATTCGATTCGTGTGTAACATTTACACATAAGTCCTCATATTATTTACTAATGATTAGTAAATACACCATGCAACTTTTACACATAAATACCTCTAATTTACAACAATTGCAAATTAGTCCTTTTACTAATAAATTAGTAAACTTTAGTATTTAACTATATTATAATTGTAATTAATCCATCCGATAAACTTGTTTTATCATATCTTAAATATCGATCATGCGCGATTTCTTATGTGTGTGACCTAATAGGTTCAATTCTATCTGGTAGTGAGATATGATGAGATCTCCATCTACATCATCGAAAATCTTTTCGATGGCTCAAGCTCTTTTGATTCCACCCTAATAGAATAATTAATAATTATTTCTATTTGTTCCCACAATCCACCAGTGACGCCTAGCAGCATGTAGTGGCAATCCAGTCAGAAGTGAATATCGGACTGAACCTCTAGGTGCAGTTACCGTACAATACAATCCTTCTATCGCATAGTTCCAACTGAGTGGAGGTCATGGAATATTCGTCAAACCCCATCATCCGTCATATGACAAATTTGATCAGACAGAAGCTCTTATGGTTACTCTTGGAAACATCTTTCTATACACCATATTACCCCGGCCGAGGATTTCTGAGCTTTGCCTTACAAATAGCATAGAACTAATTATCTCTCTACCGAGAGCAATAGATCCCCTATAAACACACACCCATTCCTAATATGAACCGACTGCAGCCAACATATATTACTAAGACCCATGGCTAGGATCAGAGTTTGTTGCATAGTCAAACTACAGTAGCCTCATATTGAATGACCGTGGTGTCGCAGGTCTAAGGATCAGTTGTACCACTGCAACATCGAACCAGTTACTGACGAATGAGTAGACATCCATGTAACTGTTCGTAGTTGGTCACGCTCAGTACCCTTGTTCTCCAACAACCACCTGCATGTTCGCTCCAGTGTCCCCACACTGATGACTCGAGATTCGTCATCCTAAAAGGGAAGCGGCACACACATCAATCTTACCGGATCAATCATCGCCCCCATATTGATCCTCCGATTGAGAGCATTTATGAATTAATCACCAATAATATGTATCTCAAATTCTCAACTCTTGAGAATACATATTATTATCTTATTAATTCAAAAGACGATTCATGAACACATTTAACATGAATGGAATAAAAGGCCCAATTATATAAATAATAAAGATTAAGTATAAATATATGTCCTATAGAAAATAAAATGCGTCAGCCTGATAGGCTTCTAGGGCATACAACTAACAATCTCCCACTTGCACTAAAGCCAATTAGCCATGTACCTAATGCCCATCTTCTCAAGATGAGTCTCAAGTTTCTGCTGAGTCAAAGCCGCCACGTTATCCTGGAGGCAACCTTCTGCACTTCAATATGTTTATCCTTGATGTACTCTCTGATCTTGTGATGCCGCCGCTCAATGTGCTTGGATTTCTGATGAGACCTTGGCTCCTTAGCTAATGCTACGGCGCCATTATTATCACAGTATAGTGGCAGGGGATCCTTACTGGAAGGAACCACCCCAAGCTCAGTGACAAATTTCTTGATCGAAACAGCTTCCTTGGCAGCTTCAGATGCAGCGATGTACTCCGCTTCCATCTGCAATCGTCTCTTGCTTGGAACTTTTCCAAACTATTGACCCACCATTGCAAATAAACAGATACCCAGACGTAGACTTTCTATCGTCTATATCAGACATAAAGTCCGAATCCGCATAGCCATTAATTCTGAGTTCTCCTCCTCCAAAAACCAAGGACATATCCTTTGTTCTTCTCAAGTACTTAAGGATATTCTTTACCGTTGCCCAATGTTCCTGTCCTGGGTTCGACTGATATGTTTACCTTCGGAGATTAGGTGAGTTAGATCGAAGTTTTCGGGATCTAAGTTTTACGGGTTAAATTCGGGATTTTGGAGTAAGATCCCAAAGTAGTGTTTCTTCGGTTATTTTTAGATTAAATCTCCTTCTCCTACTCGATGATTGGAAATTCTTCGAAGTTTATTCCTAGTTTTAGGAGGTTCTCACCTCTAGAGGGAGTGGGGTTCGAGGTTCTAGTTCGAGGTTACCACCTTTTCGAAGGTTGTTCGTTTTCTTCGTTTTTCCTCCCAAATTAGGTGGTTTTAGGTTCGATTTTTCCCTACTTTAGGTTTCTCTATCACTCCTTCCCACGGGATGGAAGAGGAGGGACACTAGACTCGAGTTCTCCACGGGATTCCCCGCACCCACGATTTATCTAATCTGTGTTTGCGCTTTTTGGGGGACGTCAAGCCTGACGTGCTTTTGACGGAGGAACATGGCCATGTGCCCGAGAACATGGCCATGTTCCGGGTGCTTTTACGTTTGGGCTCCGAGCCCAACGCACCAGATGCCGAGACATGGCCATGTTCGGGCTACCGACATGGCCATGTTGGTAGTTGGAACATGGCCATGTTCTGGTCAGAACAAGTTCTGTTCAGAACAAGGCCATGTTCGAGACGACGTCCGATGGGCTCTCGACTGGTTTTTAAGGTTAAACCTTAAAACCACGGTTCAGAGTTTGGTTGTAGGAGCCCCACGCACGGTCCCCAGCCTTGTGATAGTTGCTGGGAGGTTTTTGACACCTTTCCGAGGTGTGTGTCTAGTTTGTGAGCTTAGAACGCTAAACGTTCTAGGTCACGTAATGTTGACTACTAATAAGTGCCATACCCATGCACATGAATTAATTTGTGTTCAGACTTCGGGAACTTTTCAAATTTCTCAAATCTGTTCTTCATCTTTTCGTTTACCCTTTTGGTTAATTCCGAGAAGCTAGTCTAGCTCCTCCCCTTATAGAATCATGCCTAAAGGATTGGATAGAGTTCCTATTACCATAACAGAGAGTTACCTGAGGAGGACCTTGTGGTCTTAACTTACCCCACAGACTTGCCTCTTTAGCTTGAAATAATCTATACCAAGCTAGGTACTACTCGAAATGTCTAAATCGATATAGCAAAACCCCAATGCGTGAAGAATGTCGATAAATATAAGATTTATCTCACGGAAGGTTTAGACAAGGCTGGTGTGGTATACTCTACAGCGTACCATCTTCGGTTCAAAATGAGTATAATTTTGAACCCCTACAGGTCGAATATAATTCTTTAATTTCTGCCTGTTCAACCTTTCGTCTAGTCAGTTCCCATCTAAGTAACCCATAGGGTTTCTTAGTGAAGCTATGATAAAAATAGAAGATCTTCCGGTATTACACTAACACTCAGCAGTACGGAAGAAGGAACTTTCACTTAAATAAAAGTGACCCCCGTTACCCTCTTTTTATCTTGATCTCCTCTTTCAGAGAAATCTTAGTTTATAAGGTTCTCGGGAGGGACTATTGAGACACTGTGAACTTCAATGTGGCGGTGGAGCGTTCAGATCATCCCAGAGGGCAGGAGGACTATCTATGTACCCTAATAAATATCTCCTCTACCTCCTTTACAAGGATTACCCTCTATTCCTGGTATCTCTACTAGGATTCTGAATATCGCTCCGCTACAGTCTGTAGCTGAGGCTGTTTACCAACCTTCGATACTTCAGGCTTTACCTGAGTTACATGAGGTTAGTTCATACCTGAAACCAACTAGGTGGCCTCCCATAACATGGATAACCTACATTTACCTAGAAATTCTCTTTCTAATCAAGACTACCTTTCCATCTCTGGATATTTCGATCCGATCATCGTTTTCCGATATCAGTTGCGCTTCCGTAACTGATAGTCCTATGGAAAAGTGGACATCGATACGGATTCAGATAGTCTTGAGACGAACGATAACGACGTGTGATACTGATACTCTAGACCGTTTACCTACACTTTTGACGGAAGGATTTACCTATAGAACTTCTTCTATAGATATATCTCGTCGGAAACCCAAAGTGAAGGTTTCTACTCTCAGTATTCCACATGTTCGAAGTTGCTAGGTAAATACCTAATTTCGTTCGAAGAGCCTCAACCTTGTGAGCAAAGTTACTACGTTAACTTAGCAAGTTAAAGTAGTTTTTACTCCTTCTCGGCACACATATATTTTTCTAATCACCCTCACGACAATGAAAGGAACATGACATGCACCTACTGTATGAGGACTAACCCTTACTGTAAGGATACGATTATAGCCAGTTCAATACCAATAGATTTCTCAAAAGATACTTTCTGGAACCTCTTCGTAGAATATAGGATCCCTATTTCCAGATATCCCTATCTGGATTCTTCAACGAACCAAATAGCGTTCGATACATGTATCTACTTCACAACTTTTCCAAGTCGTACCTCTAAGGTTTTTTCCATACCATGGAGATTCTGTACCTTAAGTGGAGAGATTCTGATACAGAGGATTCTGTTACAGAGGATTCTGTAGACTTCTCTCTTCAGTGTACTCGTTCTAGGAAATACGAAGTCGTTATCCCTCGAATTACATACGCTACGATACATGGACTGGACTATATCGTGTCCGACACTCACAGTGCTCGGCNCAATCATCGTCCCCATGATGATCCTCTGATTGAGAGCATTTATGAATTAATCACCAATAATATGTATCTCAAATTCTCAACTCTTGAGAATACATATTATCATCTTATTAATTCAAAGGACGATTCATGGACACATTTAACATGAATGGAATAAAAGGCCCAATTATATAAAGATTAAGTACAAAAATATGTCCCATAGAAAATAAAATGCGTCAGCCTGATAGGCTTCTAGGGCATACAACTAACAATCGCCACCTTATTTTTGCCACTATTGCTATCTTTTCTTTAGTGTACCCGGCAACAAATCCTGCGCAACCCGAGCCTCTACCAAGCGGTTTTTACTACGGCGTACCAGTATCCGCCCGATGTCGTACCGGTACCCGGCACCTCTCAACCCAAACCCGAGAGCAGCTTCTATCGGTTATGCAACGTGGTTCCGGTATCTCACCCAGGTACCGGTACTCAGTACCCCAAAACCTGAATTTCCGAATTTCGGTGCTAAGTACTCTTTCTAGCGTTCTCACAACACGAGTAATGGGTCAATACTCGACTTACAGAAACACTAGGAATAGCTCAAAACATTATTCTAACACTAGAAACTCGCAATTTGCTAAAATTCACTGTGCTACAGAAAGGGCTGGCGAGGACGGCGCCAAAGGTCGAGTCTCAGCCGAGGGAGGTGGTTCCAAGGTGTGTGGGTGACTCCCTGAGATCGACGACCAAGTAGGTGGAGAGAATAGTTAAGAGGGAAGTATGACCGGCTTTTCCGGCGGCCGGGGATGCTCGCCGGCGACTGAGGTGCGCGCGCGGCTAGGGCAGGGAAGTACTGGTGACGGCTAGGGCCTAACTGAGGAGCTGGGACAACTAGGGCTAGGGTTTCGTGCATGAAACCCTAGTTGCACCTTATGTACATATTGTGTATTTTGCAAGAAAGTCCTCCAAAGCTAATTATTTTCAGCCAAGTCCCTGACAGCACGTATGTTTCGTGCAGACACACCTCGGCATTCGAAATTGCGCAAAACAGTACATAAAATATAAGGTTTTTCACAATTTTTTCATTTTGCCAATTTTGACCCCTTAGCAAACTTTATGCGATTCCCGGAGATCCGTCCGTCGAATTTTCGATCGGATCGTGCTAGCGCGTTCAACACGACTGGGGTATCGAATCTACAATTTTGTTTCATCCGATTTGGTCACCGATTTACAACGAAACTAACCCTCTCCACGTTCCACCAATAACTACACACACACACACACACACACACACACACACACACACACACACACACACACACACACACACATAACATTTGAAATTTAAAAATTCAAATTCGAATTTCCATTATTATTCGAATCTCAGTTATTACGCCGCCGCCGCCCACGGTCGGTCGTGCCGCCCTCCCTCGGCCTACGGCGACCGATAGCCGTTGCCCCGGCGTTCCCCGAGCCGCCGCTCGGCCGCCGTTGTTCCTTGAAGCTGAGCCAAGCCGCACGGGCTCGTCCCGCTCCTCTGCGCCACAAGCCGCCTCCTGCCGTCGGCCAATGCGTGCCCGGGCCCCCTCCGGCCGGCCGCAACCTGCCCCTGCCGGCATGCCTGCCGTTTATCCGCCGCCGGCCAACCGTGACCCACCTTGCTCCGGTAAGCTTAATTCAGCTTTTGTGCACTGTTTCGAGTTCGTATCACTATTCCGGCAATCCGAGGACACCCCGATGCTCCCGAAAGTGAGCACGACGATCCCTGATCCGTGCTGATCATCGTGCTCATCTCTTTTGGGGTCAGCGAAGCCCCGGTTTGTGTGCTAAACGCTGTTTAGGCACTGTGCGCGCTGTTCGCTCAATTTCGTATAGCTCCCGCGCTTTTCACAGTGGTCGGCCATGCTCCGAAGCATGACCACGGCCTCCGGCATGCCGAGACCTATCAACGAGTGTCTCGGCCAGGCTCGAAAGTTCTCGATTTGCGTTGTCGGGCTGTAAAAACCACGAAAATCACATAAAATGATCTGATTTTATGTAGTCGCAGGGGCTTAATTATAAATTTATGTTTTGTGGTTGTTGTAGGCAGTGTGTGCGGGCTGCGGGTGACCTTTGGACTGGTTGTCCAAGGCCCCCAACGTTTTCGAAAATCAGATATTGATTTTCGATGCGTTTTTCAGCGAAATCCGCCCACGAAATGCGATTTCAATTCGAAATTCTTCTGACGGTTCCTTATGGTAAATTATGTAGTCGCTGTGCCTTGTTGGCTTGGCTGGTCACTCACGTCATTTCGAGGGTTCAGAAATGACGGTTGAGCTACGGTAGGTTCCGGTGTCGAATTTGACACTTTCGGGAACCCGTATCGGAACGATTATCCGACGATAATCGTTTCAATGTGGTTGGGAATGTGGGGAGCACTTTTAAATAGGATGATTGTTGTATTGTGCATTGCATCATCCAGCGCCTAAGGAGTGCTTAGAGGCATGCATCATTTTAAGGATTGTTAGCTATATGGAAATGCATATCATGCTTTGGTTGTTGATTGGTAAATGTAGGTTGTGGTTGAGATCCTGTTGTATCCGTTGGTACGCCGTGCAAATACAAAGGAGACTCTGCCCGAGTGGACAGAGGAACTTTGTATTTGTGGCGGGTCTGTACGTCACGTGGGCCAGGTTGAAAAAAAAAAAAAAATGGCACGCTTTCCGCACCTCTGTTTTCAAAAGGCTTTTAAAATCGGCCCCGGGGCGTGACAGATTCCCCCGATGAACATGCCTGGGTTAAGTGCAATTCCATGGTCGTTTCGTGGATTTTTAATTCTTTAGCTTCAGATTTACATGATAGCATTGCTTATATTGATTCAGCTAGAGAAATATGGACTGATTTGGAGGAGAGATTTTCACAAGGAAACGCCCCTCGTATCCATGAACTGAAACGTGAACTTGCAATTACACAGCAAGGCACTATGTCAGTTGCGACATACTATACCAAGGTAAAAGGATTTTGGGATGAGCTAAACACTTATTCAAATGTTCCTCACAGTACTTGTGGTGCAGCCAAGGAGTTCATTGCTGAACGTGAGAAAGAGAAAGTTCATCAATTCCTAATGGGATTATCTGAAAAATTCAACATTGTTCGATCTCAAATTCTAAGCACTGATCCGCTACCTAGCCTTGCTAAGGTTTATGCACTTGTGACTCGCGAAGAGAGACAACAATCTCTAGCTGCAAGTCGAGCACCAACTATTGAAGCTGCTGCTTTCAACGCTAGAAACACCAAATCGATGACCTTTGGAACGAATAAAGATCGAGTGCCAAATAGAAATAAGTTCTTCTGTGAGCATTGTAAGAAAACTAACCATACAAGAGACAGATGTTATGAGTTAATTGGTTATCCTGAAGGATGGACAAACAAGGGAAGGTCGACAAAGGGACGTCAAAGCTCATCAAATTTAGCAAATAATGCCACCATAAGTCAATCTGAGTCATCCTTTTCACTTGTCAATGGCCTTACGAAAGAATAATATGATCAACTCCTTTCTCTGCTCAATTCTGAAAAACAAACACCATTAGCCAATTTTGTAGGTAAGACTACTCAATCTTCTGATAAAATTTCTGAATGGGTTCTAGATAGCGGAGCCTCTGATCATATGACCTTCAATCACTCTATCTTATTTGATTCACAAAACCATAGTTCTTTACCACCTATTAAGCTCCCAGATGGATCTAACCTTCCTGTTCAGGGTCATGGTCGAGCCTTACTTTCCTCAAATTTTGCCATAAATAATGTTTTATATGTTCCATCTTTCACTTGTAATCTTCTTTCAATTAGCAAATTAACTAAAGATCTACAATGTGTTGCCATATTTTTTCCCACCTTCTGTGCCTTACAGGACCTTGCCACGAGGAGACTGATTGGAACGGGTGAGCTCCGGGATGGTATTTATTACTTCAAGCAACTTCAAATTCCTTTTGCTGCAGCGAGTGTCAAAAATGAGAACCCTAATATTTGGCACCAACGTTTGGGACATTTATCTTTTGATCGTTTATCTCTTATTCCTGCACTTTCTAGTTTGCCTTTTAAGACCCTTAATAATTGTTGCGATGTATGTCATCGTGCCAAATAGACTAGAAATCCTTTTCCTTTAAGCTCAAATAAATCTCAATTTTCTTTTGACCTAGTTCATTGTGATATCTGGGGACCATATAAAACTGCTTCTTTTTCTGGTGCAAGTTATTTTCTCACTATTGTGGATGATTGCTCACGTTCAACTTGGGTTTTTCTTATGCAACACAAGTCAGATGCATATCAATCTTTTATCACCTTTTATGCCATGATCAAAACACAGTTTAATTACTCTATAAAACAAGTTCGAAGCGATAATGGTCATGAGTTCACGTCTAACTCTATGAAATCCTTTTTCCACCAAAATGGCATCTTGCACCAATTATCATGTGTCAATACTCCACAACAAAATGGAATTGTGGAACGCAAGCCCAGGAGCTTTATGCGAGGGTTATATGCTTTCAGATCCGGGTGCTTATATACGAGGGTCATATACCTTTCCGACCTAAGAGCTTATGCTGGGGTCATGTACAGGTTAGAGCAGTTGTGGCACAAGCTTGAGGTCTACGAACCGATATGGCAGATTTATGATTGGGTACTTTTGGACTTGTCATCTAGTTGATGCATGCATACAGTAGCAGTAGTGGTTTATGTATATATCTCGTTTCTTGTTCATCATTGCTACTATATTACCTTTACCTATACTTTTTTTATCCTCCTTGACTAGTGAGTACCCATCGCCCTCGTCGGCTTGCGGTACCCACTGTCTAGTGATCGATAGAGCTACTGACCCGTCATTTTGGTTAATTCCTTAACTTGACCTCTTAAATAATTAACTTAGTACTTATGGTTCAGTTGGTTCCACGTAAATTGGATAACTATGAATTTGTGGATATAATAATGGATTTATGGTTTTTCCTATGCGATGGAATATGGTTTTCTTGTGAGGACTGAGATTTTGGCAGTATAACTTAACTCTCTATTGACGATGTTTTTGTATGTATTTTACTTACAAAAGCACTAGTCAAGTTTCGAGAGAAAACGAGTCAGAACAGAGATTTTACGTGATTTTTACTTTACACTTAAAGGAATAGTAACCCGGGTTTTCGGAGAGGTCGATGAGTAGAGTTGGCTTCTGGCGCGTATCGAACTCCATTCATAGCGATCCAATAGGTCGTTTTCAATGTTTGGCTATCCTGGAACCAATGGCGCTGACGGATTTCAGGTTTGACGCACAAATTTCTAGAAAACTGGAAATACATGTATTTTATTATGTATTTGTGCGTGGTTTTTCATTTCGGAGAGAGAATGGGTTTCGTCGCGAATCCATGACCAAACCAGGCAAAACAAAATCGTTGATCGGTTGTCTCTGTCGTACTGATCGCACTGGTGTGATCCGTTCGCAAATTTGACGGACGAATTTCCTGATATCGCGTGTTGATCGAGGAGGGGTCATTAGTGGCAAAACGGTAATTTTGCGAAATGCTTGACATTTTATGTACCGTTTTGCGTAAAATCGAATGTGGCGGTGTGATCGTGCGTTTTCCTCGCGCTGTGAGGGACTCAGATTAAAATACTGCGTTTTGGAGGGCTTTTAAGCAAGCTCTATGTATATAAAGTCCATCTAGGGTTTGCAGGGTGCAACCCTAACTAGCCCTCAGATAACCACCCCAGCCGCCTCTGTACCTGCTCCTGCCCTCGCCGTGCGCACCCCGACCACCGCCGCGTGCTTCCGGCCGCCGGAAGAGTTACCATGTCTTCCCTCTCCACCAAATCTTTCCCATCCCTGCCCTTGGACCACCTAGGAAGAGATCCACACCCCTGGGCTCCCTCACTTGGTCGTGCCCCGATCTCCGGCAACTTCCCTGCCGTCCCCGCGCATCGCCGTCGCTGCCTGGGCGCCCGCCGGCCGAGCTGCACAGCTTGGGCCGAGCCCAGGCCGGCATTCATCCCGCGCGCTGGCGCTACCTGGAATCGGCCGAGCCTCCCCCCGGGAACATGGCCATGTCGTTACGTTAAAAGCGACTTTTACGTAACAAAACCCAAAATGTTTGAGAATCTTTGAAAGATTAGTTAATGTTAAACTTTTATACTAAGATTCTAGATATTTATTCATACTTAGTGGTATTTGTTCTAAATTTTGAATGGATGCGTAGCACTAAGTTCAAAACGTACAAAACGCAGGAAAGGCTAAGAAGCTTCAGAACCTAAGAAGCTAGAAGTTATGAGGCGAGGCTTGAAGAAGTTCTGAGGCTGAGCTGGGTGCTTTGAACGGTTGTGTATCCTGGATTGTCGGCCTCCGGATCCTCTCGCCGTGCTGGCCAGATCCCGATGCCATCGAACGTCCCGTGCTCGACTCGATTCGAACCGGGCTCGATGGGCGCCTACCGGCAACTACCGGGTCCGCCGCGGCCGCCGCGCGTGCCCACCGCCCCCGGCCGCTCCTGCCGCAGCCTCTAGTCCAGAGCCGACTCCCTCTCCCGCCGTACCGACTAGGAACCGTTGCCGCCACGCTCCTCCGCTACGTCCGGTTCGGAGCCGGGCTCGGTCTAACCCCGCCGTCGTCCGCAGGCTTCGCCGCTGCCGCTACACGTTGCGGCCGCCCCCAGCGTCCGTTTCAACGGTCTCCTGTTG
>NW_017890548.1:32729-47616 GCF_001540865.1 Ananas comosus
GACATAGCGAAGCGTACAATAACTTCTTATTGATCAAGAAGATAGGCTAATACTCAACAAGAAGTTGATGACGTCGTTTGTTGGAACTTTGAGGTGAGGAAACAACATGTAAAGAGTTTTGAATAAAGTCTCTTGAGGAGGAAAGGATTACAACTTGAGATTAATTCGGACCTCAAGGAAGCTTAATGAAGCGGAATCGAAGATCAACATCTTCAAACGGACAATTGGATTTTGGGAGGCAACAATTTGATGAATCGCAAGCAAGTCCAATCGAGTCAAGTCTTGACCGATCAAGTTCGTCAACTCCAATCCGATCTTCAACGATTTTCTTCCGGATCAAAGAAATTGGACCATATGCTCGGATTGGGTCAAACAAGCAAATTGGGCCTTGGATATGAACGGACATATGTTGAGAAGGATCAAACGGCAACGTCTAAACTCTCAACAACTTTGAAAGGCAAAGTGTGTCATCGATGTGGCATCAAAGGACAAATCAAAAGGAATTGCCCAAACAAAGACAAGAAGAATCAATCGGTGACTTCTAATCGTCAAGTGGCATCCTCTACTACTCGACATCCCCCACGGAATCAAAAGCAAAATAAGTTAAGTCGAGTGCCTCAAAAGAATCGGACTTCTAAGCCTAAACGCCAAGCTCTACCTAAGCCTCAAGCGAAGAAAACTCCAACGATTGATCAAAAATCTAAGCAAACGGCACCAAACGTCGACAAGCCGAGAAAACCAAAGATCCGACAAGTTTGGATCCGGAAAGGTGATATCTTTCCTTGCTTCTCGTCTTAGCTGTCTTTGATTTCTTGTGTAGTGCTTTGATAGGTGCTTATTGCATATTTTTATTCATTGCTTTACATGTTTACATGATTTTTTGGTGCTTTGAATTTTGTTTGGTTAAAAATCATTTTGAGGAAAGGTATTTGGGGATTCAAATTTTTGAGAAAGGAGATAATTGAGAATCATTATTTTGAGAAGAGAAATTTCTTTAATGTCGCGTAAACGGTATTTAACTTCACAATCATATTAAGTTAAATTCATATTAATTATCGTCTATACTCCACTTTTTATTATTTTGACGATAATTTAATATATGATTTCTTAATGCATATATTCATCAAAATTTTGAAATCAAATTTGATTTTTTGGTGATTAATTCATCTTGGTTGTGAGTGTTGGATATGATGAATGGATATTCTCTAATAGACTAAAATTTGTCAAAATATTTTCAATTGTGAGATTGCCTAATTTAGGGGGAGTTTGAAATTTTTTTAAAAAAAAGGAGAAAAAGAAACTCCTATGTTTAAAAGATGTGGAAAGAGTTACATCCAAAAGGAGTGTGAAAACTACCACCACATGTAGGAAAGAGCTACCACCCCGGTCATCCGGCAAGTGTGTGAAGCTACCACATGGTATTTAATTGAAAAAGCCGAAAAAGGTTGGAAAAATATAAATATTTTAGAATTTTCGGAGTAATAAGGTGCTAGTTTGAAAAAGATGCTCAAAGAGCCACCCCCGGTGCCATATTAGTTAAATCTCTATTTTGAATATATTGCAACAAATTGGTGTCAATTTTGTTGAATTTCTAAAAATTATTTTTCATCAACTTACATCTTGATGTTTTTGAATCATTAAATTATTTTTGATTTTGAAATTTTGATGTTTTGATGTGTTTTGAAATTTTATAATATCCTATTTTAATTACAATGATTTTTGGAGTAAAAGTCTTAACTATATGAATTTAATTTAAATATGATGGATTTTTAAAGTATATTTTTCGAAAAAATTTTTTCACATTTTGGTCCTTGTACCGGAACAAGAACCCGTGTACCGGTACAAGGTCTGCGGCCGAGCGGAATATAACCGGGTATAACGCTTCGATCTTTTTCAAAACTCAATCATTTTCCAAAATTTTTGGTTCTGTGAGCTCCAGAGACTCTCCTTCATTCGTTCTACACATTTTCCTTGTGAATTTGTAAGTTTTTAGCATCAAATTTGTGAGTTTTATCCCGATTTTGCTATTTTCACAGTTTGACGATGTTTTTAGATTTGCTTGCTTATCTTTCTGTAGTATGTTTTTACTTTCGTTTAGGCCTGTAGCTCTGACTAAACTACTCTCATGTTTTTCTAGTATGTTTTCTCTTTCTATTTGCTTTCTTTTGGCAATTTTTGACAAAAAGGGGGAGAGCATAGATGAAGGGGGAGAGCATGGATGAACAGGCATTGAACTGAAGAAGAGGATGATGAGTTCAAGAACAAAGGGGGAGATGTGAACAAAGAAGGAGAAGGTATAAGAATTTAATAAAAAAAATCATTTTTGAATGAAGTATTTTGCAGGAAATCAAGACTTCAAGACTCCTAGTTGTGTCTAAGTCATAGAGTCTGTTTTAGGAGTTATGGCCTTGTTGGTAGTTTGAAAGACGCGTTTGCAACTACCGACATGGGACCTGTCTTTTGGGAACATGGTCATGTCGTTACGTTAAAAGCGACTTTTACGTAACAAAACCCAAAATGTTTGAGAATCTTTGAAAGATTAGTTAATGTTAAACTTTTATAATAAGATTCTAGATATTTATTCATACTTAGTGGTATTTGTTCTAAATTTTGAATGGATGCGTAGCACTAAGTTCAAAACGTACAAAACGCAGGAAAGNAAGAATCCGAAAGGACGCAAAACATGCAAAACTTGAATCACGATGCGTAGGTAAGTTTTAAATCTTGTTTATGGTGATTCATACTTATTTATAGATCTTAGAATAATATTTTCAAATTGTAATTGATTAGAAAGTTTCTAAGAGTTTGTAAAACCCAAAACAATGCATTTTCAGCGAAAATTGCATTGCTGTACTGGTACAAGGGTTTTCTGTCCAGGGTACAGCCATCAACGTTTGCGCAGAAAGTTTGATGGTTGTTCCGGTACAAGGCTTTTCTGTCCAGGGTACAGCCATCATAGTTTGCGCAGGATGTTTGATGGTTGTTCCGGTACAAGCTTCATGCTGTACCGGTACAAGCCCTGTTCCGGAACAAGCTAAAGCTATCCAGGGTACAGGAGCTTCGCAGAAAAATCTTCCGTCATGGTGTACCCTGGACTCGTGGCACAAGACGGTAAATTCCGGAACAATTTGTGGGTCCCGGCAAAGTCCCGATGCGAATTTCGGGATTCCCGGCGAGTTACGGTAGTCGATTTTGGAAAACTGATCCCCGTGGGTTTGTTTGTGGGGTTGTGGATTTAGTGTTTATTATTATATATGGGTGTGACGCACTGGACCTTTGCAAGTTGCAAGGTTCGAGTGAAGATTCTTTGGAGCAACCACGGGGAGCGAGAGGCCACGTGGGAGCTTGAGAGCGCCTTGCTGGAGCGTTATCCCCATCTTTTTTAGATGGAGTCTTGAGGTACGTTGCTTTCGAGTTTCGCGAACGAAACTCCTTTCTAGGAGGGGTGAATGTGACGCACTGGACGTTTGCAAATTGCAAGGTTCAAGTGTTTATTTCGTGTTCTGAGCTTTTCCACACTTCGTGGAGGGTTGTTGACAGTGTTCCGACCCATGGTTCGAGCACCGAGATTGGAGGTTTAAAACCTAGCACCAAATCCGAAAATTCGAATTTTTGGTCAGCTCTCGGGTAGCCTCAGCAGGGCTGTGTACTGGTACGGGGTTGATAGCTGTACCGGTACGCGCTGATGGCTGTACCGGTACGGGGCTGGTGTACCGATACACAGACGAATTTCATGCAAACCCGAGGCTCAGGTTTGGCTGTTTCGCAGGTGTTGTACCGGTACGCGAGCCCGTGTACTGGTACACAGTGCAGTGCGAGCAGTTTTCGGGCAGGGGTGTTTTTGCAATTATTACAACACCTATATATGTTACCCCAACCCCCTTAGACAGGGTTTTGAGCCCTAGATCAGTGGAGAGCAAGGTGAGAACTCCCCCTCTTGAGTTCTTTTCCATTTTTGATGGATTTTTGTGGGTTTTGATCTTCTCCCCTTTGCTTTTCTTTGCCTCTTGTTGGGTTCCTCCATGGGAGAAGCTTGGAGAGTTTGATTGGAGCTTGATTGAGGATCAAACTTCAACCCTAGAAGATTTTGAGCTTGATTTGGAGCTTCTTGAGAGGTTAGTAATATGTATTCTCCTTTTGATACATGTTTTGATGGATTTTGCTAGAGGAAACCCTATATTTTGGATTTTAGGGTTAGAATTGGGGATTTTGGATTTGTAACTTCTAGAACCAAATTGATTGGTTTAGAACTTTGATTTAGGTTGGATTTGAAGGATTCTTGCTTCCTTTTGAAGATCAAGAGAGATTTTCACCATTTTCGGTGAGTTTTTAGCCCTTTCCTTGAATTGCTTAATATTTGAACTCATGAATTGTCGTTTCGATGTTGTAACTTCCCTAGCCTATCTCTTAGGGTGCTATGAGTGATTATTGAAACTTCGTTAATGTTTCGGACGCCCGTGCGGAGCTTTTGGTGGGTTTGGCTTCATTGAAATGGGAGGAAATGCCTCCTATGTGGTTAAATATTTTCGTATACTATAAATACATGCATATTCATGTTAAATGAAATTTATGTGAATAGTAGAACGCTTAAAACCCCTATGTTATGCATCATGGAAAATTGACTCTATGTTGTAGAGAGAAGCATATGCATGGTTAGTATGCATGAGTTTAATGTTCTAATGAATGATGTAAGATCATGTTTCTTGTGTGAAAAATAATTAGAATGACAAGCTTTTAGACTTATTATTCATATTGGGACATAGTAAGCAAAAGTGTCATAAATGGGCACTTGAACTAAGAAATTGTTGAACTACAACTTAGAGACATGATGATAGGCCACTGGAAATCTACTATATTCAATGTTTTATATATGACGACATAGAGATAGGCCATTGAGACAGTTACTATATTCCGTGTTTTAGACACGATGACATAGAGGCAGGCCTTTGGGACATGTACTGTATTCTGGATTTTAGATCCGATGAAATAGTGATGAAACACTGGGACCTGAGACGGACTTATTCGCTTGCATGCCATTGTGCTCATTCGCACATACTTGTGAGGGTCGCTCCCTACAAGTCGGCACTCCGGAGATAGCCATCGCGACATATGCTCGCCCGTGCGGGATTGGACGCCAAAATAGGATGCCGTGGGGGAGGCTCATTCCTAGAGTGGGGATGTTGACTACCACGGGGCCATTGTTGGCACGGCGTAGGCCGGACTACCTACGGGTAGCTTCCATAGGATTGGGTTACTGGTGACACATTGTACCTTTTGGACATTGACTAGAATAGTAGATAGTGACACATTACCATACCAGCTTGTGATCATTGTGTTGGGGTTATACTTCTGCAATTATGCCTTGATAGTTTATTACTTATGCACGTTCATGCTAAGTAGAGATCATGTGGTAGATTATTACTGATGAAAGTAGTGACATCATGCTATATTGAGCTTCCATTTCAGCGATTTATTTGTCCATATTATTCTTACCTGCCTTACTTATCCTACTTGTTTAGTTTTTAGCCTAGTGGTGCATTTCACTGAAGTCAGTATTTGCCTACTGGGAACTATTATTTAATAGTTCTCACGCCCTCTGTTTTATGTTTTCATTTCAGAGCCCTCTGCACCGGCGGAGGCACGGGACCGCGGCAAGGGGATCGCTAGCAAGATAGCGAAGATTCACTTTTACTCTTAGGTGGTTTTCCCTCTTTTTATATTTTGGGAGAGCGAGAGATTTGTGTTACCTTGTATAGAGACCACCTATGTACTCCTTTAGTTCTTGTATTTGGATCTTTGGTTATACTACTTTATGGTTATTAGTGGTTTTAGCTCTCTACTCTTCACATTGCTTTAGTTTCTAGATGATATATATATATTCCTCTGATACTTCTAGTTGTTTTCTTTTATTGTCTCATTTATCGTTTTGTTTTAGACGCCTTATATGTTTTAGACGTATGGCGGGTCTGTGCATGTGCCGGGCGGGCTTCCGCTGAGTACCGGGGCATGACAGATTAATTTTGGTATCAGAGCCTAAGGTTGAGTCTTAGGGGACCTAGCAAACCTTAGGCCGGTTGGACTATAGGAAATAGGCTCATGAGAGACGAGGTCTATTTGACTTGTGAGCGAAAGTATCCTGATTGGGTATCTTTGATAACTCTAGAAAGTGGAGTTAAATTAAAGTGTATAGCTTCTAACTTCACGGAGGGTTATGTTGGCGGCCGACAACGTAACATTGGGAGTTAGTGGTGAAGAACACTTCCTTACTTTCGCATGATTTGGGTATTATTTATTTTGAGCGGGAATGCGATAGCGTGGGTTTTACTAACTTGCGCTCTTATGATGTTGTAGTGGCGATGCCGATCACACACTCTCAATCTGCTAGAGCGGATAATGCGACAAACTTGCAGGAGGTCGAGACCTCCGCTACCTCCGGATCCGGCGAGGTCCGTGAGTTGAGGAGCCAGCTTGCGACCCTTACTGATCTCGTGGCTCAGCAGGCGGCGGCAGCCCAACAGCAGGCCGATGCGCCGCGCCGACAGGAGGCGCAGATGAAGCGCCTGGAGGACCTTCTTCTGCAGCAGGCGGCAGCTTCCAGAGAGACCCAGGCCCCTACACCGCCAGCACCAGTTGTGGACGTCGCATCGAGAGCGCCGTCCCCTGCGCCCAGTTCGTCACGCGTGGCGCCCGTGGCCGCGCCTCAGGAGAAGGGTTTGGCGGCGCCACCTGTTCAGGCACCCCCGATTGGAGCTGTCTTCCCCGTGTTGGTTGAGGGGGTGGAGCGGGACCGATTGATGGAGCGCCTCAATGAGTTCAGGAGGTGCAGTCCCCGGATCTTCGACGGCGAGAAGGTCGACCACTGGATCATGGAAAAGTGGTTGATGCATATAGAGAAGCTCTTCCACGACACCTTCGTGGAGGAGAGAGATCGAGTTTGGCTCGCCACTCACCATCTAGACGGCGAGGCCTATCGCTGGTGGTTGGATCTTCAGGAGAACCCCAGCACCGACTTGGCGGCTATTACATAGAAGAAGTTCAAGGAGCTTCTGTTGGCGCACTACTTCCCGACCAGCATCAAGAGGAAGATGGAGCAGGACTTGCGCAACTTGCGCCAAGGTGATCGGACCATAGCCGAGTACGAGAAGGAGTTCTCTCGGCTTCTTCACTGCGTGCCTTTCGTCGTGCGAGACGACGAGGACAGGGCACGCATCTTCGAGCGGGGGTTGCGACCGTCGATCTTCCGGTTCGTGCAATCTCTAACCTCCAAACCTACCGGGAGGTGGTGGATCGCACGCTCATCATGGAGAGTGGCGCGGCAGAGATGCAGGAGCGGCGAGAGGGCTTGGACAGGGGTAAGGCCAAAAGGCGTGCTGTCACGGGTCGATCGTTGGGACTCGACCGTGACACCTTTGAGGGCCATATTTGGTAGGCATTTGGGTTGACGAAGTTATGGAGTTGCGGAGTTGAAGCGTTCCGTCAGGTAGGAGTCGCTGCTAAGTCAACGGAGGCAATTCCCTAGCAATGGCCCGTGCCATGACATGGAAATAGGTGCCGCATGCGGGGTTTGAAAACGTACCCCTCGGTGAGCACCTTTGTAACCCCAGGGTGCCAAAGGAGTGGATGCCTCGTAAAGGTATTAGAGGAGGGGTGGACACTTCGTAAGTGGCCCCGACTCCCCCGTCGACCCATAGGACATGGGTCGTCCCTTGGCTAGCGAAGTAGCCAAGCCTAGCGTTCCGTGTAGCCGGCTAATGGATGGTTGAAGGGACACGGGCCTAGGGTAATGTCGGAGACGAGAGAGGTCGACGACATTACGGAGCGGGGAATACCGGGAGGCTTCCTCCCTAGGATCGCTTGCGCTACCTTATGCCGGCTTGGATCTCTGTAGTGGAGCGTACGAGCGGATAAGGGATAGTCTAGCGACGAACGGTCCTCCGTAAAGGACAAGACTCGCAAAGGAAAGTGTACCGAGCGGGGATTCGTGGGGCGCGGCGCCCACGAAGGCCAAGGAGGCGGGACTCGATAGGAACGCTAAAGGGAGGCACGCCGAGGGAGAATCCGTAAGGTGGGTGTCCTACGAGACTCGAGGGGCGGAACCCAATGAGGCAGGCGGTATCGGTATCCGTATAGTGAACCTTGAGAGATTGGACCGATGGTGTGAACGGCCAGGCGTGGTCGAGCCAAAGACGGGGCCAGTGGCTAGCGATGCGGAGCGAGGCCGGTTCATTTGTATGGGGCCTTATGAGGCGAACCTATGGGAGTCAAGGGCGCGGAGCGCCGTGGCAAAGCAAGGGTCATTAAGACGGTTGAGAAGTACGGTGTGGACTTGTTGGTTCCCTTGTCAGGAGCGATGGGACACGAAGGCCGCACGGGTCGGATGCGAAGCACGGAGGTGCGAAGCATAGACGTGCGGGGTGTCACGCTGAGGTGCTGATGTTGGGGACAAGCAAGCTTGTGGCACACACTTGGGTGGCTTTCGGAGGTAAGCCGTTGGACCGAGCAAGCAGGCCGCGTCGGCGGTATGGCCATGGGCGTTGCTAGGCGCATGAGGCAAGATATGAAGGAGTTATGTTCGTGAGTGCCCTTCATGGCATGCGATGTCGCGGAGCCCGGACCTTGACACGGGGGGCGTGCCGGTCAAGTCATGGGAGCGGGACACGTGGTAAGGCGAAACGCTCGGCTAGACTCGTAGTGGTACAAGTTGGGGGAGAACTTGTAATGTCCTTGGGCTGGCGACGAAGGCAGCAAGGCATTCGGTGATGAAGCACTCTCGAGGAGAGATCGGTTGGCAAAAGGGGATGCACTTAGCTTGGTGACCAACCTCGGTATTGGGGTTGCTCGTTGGGAACTTGAGGAGTCCGACGAAGGGTTCGATTACAGGCGAAGGGTCGGGCTGTAAGTCTCGGGGAGGAGCAAGCTTGGCAAAATGCTTGGATTGGTATTCCGCTGTTAAGTCTGGGAGACTTGTCCATGGAGAGGACTCGAGAAGGCTGGCTCGGGTGTGCGACACTTGAGTGCCGCGCAGGGGTTTTTGAGGCGACAATGCTAACCCCGTGACAAGTGGTATCAGAGCTATGTTGAGCTCTTTTGGGATGGAAGTTTGGTCGAAAGGTGCGACCTTGGCGGCGAAGTTGGAGTGAGCAGAGTCACTCTGACGAAAGGACTTGGAGCCGACTGCATTGGGGCAATACTTCGCTTGTGAAGGATGCGGAGTTGAGTTGTGATGGATATTGGTGCTACCCACGAATTCTTTGCGACGAGTGAAGCCGGGTAGTTCGGACTTGCACTGCGCATGGTTGAGAGTCCGATAACAGCGAGGGAAGTGCCTGTTGGTGTGGACTCGTGGTGGGAGGAAAGCCAAGTTCATGTCGGTACTCTGTGAGGATTTCCAAGTCATTCTCAGGATGGAGAAATGGTTAAGGCCTTAGTCGTGTGGCAGACGATGGGGCAATGATTATGAAGAATCAGTTTGCGGTTCGTGGTTGGGGTTGCCGCGGAGTTGGGTATTGCGAATGCCCGAGGAACCTGAGTTGTGTAGAGGTGCTATGACTCAGTGTGGGGGAGTACATAAGGTGGAGATGTATTCCCAAATGTGAATCCTCGACGATGGTGCTTCTCGAAAGGATATGGATTGGGCGGTGAAACACTGGGCGAAAGAGTTTACTTCGTGAAAGCTGTGTTTGAAGTCTGACCGGCAGTAGTCTTCGTTGGGAGCAGCTTCGACCAAAGTTGTGGGAATACCAAAGGGCTACTCGATGGACCAGTACTTCTCTCTTGGTAAAGGAAGGTCGATAGGGAGATCGATGACTCTTTGGAGTGTGCCCATGATATAGAAAGAGAAGGCATCCTTGTGCGAGAGTAAGGATTGAGGTTGGAACCTTAACTCGCAGAGTGAGGTGATAAGGCTAGCTTCGAGCAGAACGGTGACATCGTTGGTGGCTCGAGGTAGCATACATGTATCCATTGGATGGATGACATGGGTTCCGCTTGAGGGAATAGTGAAGGCTGTGGCAGAGCCGGAGCTAGCAGAGCGGAATGTGGGCATTGAGAATGCCGATGGGTCTGAGTGCGCTTGGTGGTGGAGCGACTCAGAGTGGGGGAGCACGTTCGGTCATTAAGTGTTCCCATGTGCAACGACTCGGTGAAGGAGCTCATCTATGACAGGAAGTGGGATACAACACATGTGGTAAAAGAGTTCGCTTCGTGGAGCTCAAGTTGGAAGTCTAGGCCGACGAATCCATGGTAGTAACAACTAGGCGTTGGACTAGGTTGTGAAGGGGACCTAGGATTGCGAGAGAGCTTAGCACTTCTCTTGGTACGAGAAGGCCGGTGTGGAGATCGGTTGCTCTTTACTATGTGCCCACGAGTTGGACGGATGAGGCATCCTTAGTCGGGTTGAGCGGTGTGTGGATTTACCCGAGATCATGGTGCTGGTTGGAGTACGGACAGTTCGCAACTGCGGGAAGGGTCGAGGTATCGAAGTTCTGTAAGGGCAGTGCGTGCAGGGTGGCGGCATTGCAGTGGCAACCAGACTTGCGGTTCAGACTAAGTAGAGAGTGAACTGAGTTCCGTTCAGCGGTCAATCATGAAGGTGGTTTCCCTAGAGTTGGGATATGGCAAGTTGCGAGCGAAAAGAGACAAGGTGTCCGATAGGCTCGAACTTGGCCGAACACTTTGATTGCGAATAGAAGTGGAGTTCTGCGAGAGCCTAACGAAGTAGGGCTTGAGCGGGTTTGTGGGACAAAGGCTAAAGGTGCCGTGCATCAATAAGTAGACGAAATGCAAAGCAGTCAGGAGGCATGACAAGAGTCCGTGGTAAAGTCAGTAGAGCAGGAAGTAGTCGAGGCCAGCTAGTCCCGACGAAAGACTTGAAGGCTTGGGGAGACCATGGGGAGAGCTCGACGTTGTGCGATTGTGGAGGCATTGGGGTGGCAAAAGTTGTTTGCGAAGAGGGCACGAGTATGGCATAAGTACCCACAAGAGTTGTACCGATAAAATTCAATAAGACAAAAATCTTTAATGCAATGGAAGTGGGAGTTCAAGTGGAGGAACTCACCGCATATGGGGACGGGAGTTCGAGTGGAGGAACTCGCCGTATGTGCGAGCGGGGATTTGAGTGGAGGAACTCGCCGCAGATGAGATCGAGAGTCGAGTGGAAGGACTCGCCGTATAAGACTGGGAACGTCGGATCGAGGATTTGTCGTAGGTGCCTAGGGAGAGGCATGAAACCTGATGTTGGTAAGGGGCAAAGGCGAAGACGAGCAGCGTGCTGATTCGCATGGAGAACTCCAAGACGAGGGACGTTTGGAGTCTAACCCCTAAGTCCAAGGTCGATGGATATATGACCTTGAATCCCAGAGAGGGGAAGTTTAGTCGGAGGACTATTTCCTTGAGAAGGAGTTATAAGGTTGGCTACTGGACTCGTGGAACTTTGGTTAAGTCAGGGCGAAGTGGGCGTTGAGGCCGAGTAGCTCCAATGGAGAGAACCAAGTTATGGAGGAGTGCCAGTACAATCTTGCAATCCGAGGGATTAGGAGTTTAAGTTCTGGTTCCGTGGAGGAGTTAGTGTGGTGCGAGCGAGGCACTGAGGCTGGGGAGCTCTAACTCAGGGAGGGACAGAACATGTATATGAGATGGATGGTCGAGGAGGACCAATGGGCTTTGAAGAAGCGTTGTTGAGCAGACGAACTCGAGGGCAGGTCAGCGTGGCATACGATGCCAAGACCGTGGGTGGCTTTGGTCTGGAAGAGTAGTACTGCTGGCAAAAGAGTTTGAAGAAGTGGAAGAGCATCGACGAGGACGTCGATGATTCAAGTGGGGGAGCCTGTCACGGATCAATCGTTGGGACTTGACCGTGACACCTTTGAGGGCCATATTTGGTAGGCATTTGGGTTGACGAAGTTATGGAGTTACGGAGTTGAAGCGTTCCGTCAGGTAGGAGTCGCTGCTAAGTCAACGGAGGCAATTCCCTAGCAATGGCCCGTGCCATGACATGGAAATAGGTGCCGCATGCGGGGTTTGAAAACGTACCCCTCGGTAAGCACCTTTGTACCCCCGGGGTGCCAAAGAAGTGGATGCCTCGTAAGGGTATTAGAGGAGGGGTGGACACTTCGTAAGTAGCCCCGACTCCTCCGTCGACCCATAGGACATGGGTCGTCCCTTGGCTAGCGGAGTAGCCAAGCCTAGCGTTCTGTGTAGCCGGTTAATGGACAGTTGAAGGGACACGGGCCTAGGGTAATGTCGGAGACGAGAGAGGTCGACGACATTACGGAGCGGGGAATACCGGGAGGCTTCCTCCCTAGGATCGCTTGCGCTACCTTATGCTGGCTTGGATCTCTGTAATGGAGCGTACGAGCGGATGAGGGATAGTCTAGCGACGGATGGTCCTCCGTAAAGGACAAGGCTCGCGAAGGCAAGTGTGTCGAGCCGGGATTTGTGGGGCGCAGCGCCCACGAAGGCCAAAGAGGCAGGACTCGATAGGAACGCTAAAGGGAGGCACGCCGAGGGAGAATTCGTAAGGTGGGTGGCCTACGAGACTCGAGGGGCGGAACCCAATGAGGCAGGCAGTATCGGTATCCGTATAGTGAACCTTGAGAGACTGGACCGATGGTGTGAACGGCCAGGCGTGGTCGAGCCAAAGACGGGGCTAGTGGCTAGCGATGCGGAGCGAGGCCGTTTCGTTTGTATGGGGCCTTATGAGGCGAACCTATGGGAGTCAAGGGCGCGGAGCGCCGTGGCAAAGCAAGGGTCGTTGAGGCGGTCGAGAAGCATGGTGTGGACTTGTGGCATGCGATGTCGCGGAGCCCGGACCTTGACACGGGGGGCGTGCAAGTCAAGTCGTGGGAGCGGGACGCGTGGTGAGGCGGAACGCTCGGCTAGACTCGTAGTGGTACAAGTTGGGGGAGAACTTGTAATGTCCTTGGGCTGGCGATGAAGGCAGCAAGGCATTCGGTGATGAAGCACTCTCGAGGAGAGATCGGTTGGCAAAAGGGGATGCACCTAGCTTGGTGGCCAACCTCGGTATTGGGGTTGCTTGTTGGGAACTCGAGGAGTCTGACGAGGGGTTCGATTACAGGCGAAGGGTCGGGCTGTAAGTCTCGGGGAGGAGCAAGCTTGGCAAAATGCTTGGATTGGTATTCCGCTGTTAAGTCTAGGAGACTTGTCCATGGAGAGGACTCGAGAAGGCTGGCTCGGGTGTGCGACAGTTGAGCGCCGCGCGAGAATTTTTGAGGCGACAATGCTAACCTCGTGACAGTGCGGTGGAGGGTGCGAGCCAGACTCACTCTAGGAGGCTGCCGAAACATCCTAGGAGCCAGCAGCGTGGGTGCGGCCCGGCAGCGCAGCGAGGAGGTCCTGATCGACGCCGACCTCCCCAGTGCGTGATCTGCGGTGGTCCTCACACCTCACCGCAGTGTCCACAGCGGGGAGGCAGGTGCTACTTGTGTGGCCAGGAGGGCCACTTCCGGATTGAGTGCCCGATGAGATCATCACCAGCACCATCGACTGCATCGGCACCGACTCTACCAGCCGCCAGCCACGAGACTCCATCGGCGCAGTACCAGCCTAGGCGGCCACCCGTCCAACGCCAGAGCGAGGTTCTCGACAGGCCCCGAGTGGGCGTATGTATGCGCTCAGACCGAGGAGGCGGCAACAGCCGAGGATGTGGTCGCAGGTATCATTTTACTTGATGGCATTAAAGTTCGTGCATTATTTGATACCGGTGCATCACATTCATTCATAGATCGGCTGTTTGCCGAGTTGCATGGCATCCCTATGCTTTTCTTGTTTCATCCGGGATGTGTAGTTATCCCCGACCACTCTTTGGATATTAGAGAGTATTGCCCCAGTTGCCCTATTCAGGTAGGAGATTGGGTTATGCCTGTGGACTTGCTAGCCTTGCGCATGCTGGGGGAGTTTGATGTGGTCTTAGGCATGGATTGGTTAACCAAGTATTATACCACGATTGACTGCAAGAATCGCACGATTACTTTTAGAGAACCGGATGAGGTGATATTTAGAGGATGCCAGAGTTCGCTTTTTGCGATGACGATCAACTCGTCTCGAGCTAGGCAGTTGATCAGCAGAGGTTGTATAGCCTATTTGGCTAGTATTGTGTTGAGGGGCGAGGGTGATACCCCTAGGATTGAGGATATCCCGGTCGTACGGGAGTTTTGTGACGTGTTTCCAGCTGAGCTACCGGGCATGCCACCCGATAGGAAAATCGAGTTTGTGGTAGATCTTGTCCCTGGGACTACTCCAATCTCGAAAGCGCCCTATAGGATGGCACCGGCGGAGCTGAAGGAGCTGAGGGCACAGCTACAGGATCTTCTGGATAAAGGCTTTATTCGACCGAGCGTCTCGCCTTGGGGAGCGCTAGTTTTGTTCGTCAAGAAGAAAGACGGATCGCTACGCCTATGTGTGGACTATCGTGAACTTAATAAAGTCACGATCAAGAATAAGTATCCGTTGCCGAGGATCGACGACTTATTTGATCAGCTTCAAGGATCGTGTGTGTATTCCAAGATCGATTTGCAGTCGAGATACTACCAGTTAAAGATTAAACCCGAGGATGTATCAAAGACGGCTTTCAGAATACGGTATGGACATTATGAGTTCACTGTTATGCCATTTGGGCTTACTAATGCCTCTGCAGCTTTTATGGATCTAATGAATCGTGTTTTTAAGCCATATCTAGACAGGTTCGTCGTGGTGTTTATCGACGACATCTTGGTTTATTCCCAAAATGATGCAGACCACGAGGAGCATTTGAGGCTTGTACTTCAGTACTTCGAAAAAAGGAGCTTTTTGCCAAGCTGAAAAAGTGTGAATTTTGGCTTCGAGAGGTAGCTTTCCTTGGGCATCTGATTTCGAGATCAGGTATTGCGGT
>NW_017890549.1:0-47609 GCF_001540865.1 Ananas comosus
GAGCGAGCCTAATTTCGAGTCGAGCGAGCTCGAGCCCTAAACGAGCCGCTTGAAATTCTCAACATCATACGATCAATAGTTTAATTTGTATAGAATATTCTCTATAATTTGATACAAAAAAATGTCTAATAGTTCAAAGTACAAAATAATTATATGAAATATATATAATATTATAATATGAAAAAAAATAATTTATGAGTTGAATATCTAATCTTTTCAGCCTCACATGTCTTCTTTTCCGCCTTCAATCTTCATATTATTCATTTTTATTTATGCGGTCAAAAATAAATAAATTATATAGATAAATATTGGATTAAACTATCCAATCATAAAACTAAAATTAAAATTTTATATAAATAATAATTTTTTACTTTAAAAATATTCTGTATATTTTCTCAAGCATACAATTAATAGCAAGGTAGGCAACGACGGGCATATGCTGTTACTTGGTAATTTGGAGAGCTGTCGGCTTTGCCACTTAGGGCGAGAGACAGAAAAAGAAAAAGAGAGAAACATATTAAAAATTTAGAGCTCTGTGAAAGAAAGAAAGAAAGTAAAAATATATAAATTTAGTAAAATTTTGCTCTTTTATTTGTCTATTGGGTTTGTTTTTATGGGCCAACAACATTGGCCCAATTTTAACTACACTCAGATTATTCACTCAGCCTATATATAATTAAAATATATTATATTTATATTTTTTTAATAAATATATATATGTATATATAGCGTAGAACTACTATGCTTTCGAAAATATAGAGGATTTGATGTTTCCGAATTTTTGACTCTTTGATTAAGAATTGTATGGTTGGGATGATTGTGATCCCCCTAGGATTGAATAAGACCCCTAGGATTGAGTGGTATCTACAAGGTAATAATAGTATTAATCCAAAGATAAGAAATAATTAAAGGGGTTGATCTAAGAATCAAAAAATTGAAAGCACCAAATGCTCTATACTTTCGATAACATAATAGCTCTACTCTATATATATATATATATATATATATATTCGAGCTTTTCGAGCTTTTCGAGCCTAATTCGAACGAGCCGGGTAATACTCAAGCTCGGCTTGAAATGAATTTCGAGCCTTTTTTTTTTGTTCAAGCTCGGCTCATTTAATTTCGAATCGAGCTTAAGTGAGCCAAATATCGAGTCGAACGCGAGTTGAACGCGAGCCGGCTCGCTCATTTGCCAGCCCTACTCATTTATTAAAAACTTTGCCTACACCCGGTTTATAAATATTATATACACTAACCTTAATTTTTAATGATTAATATTATTAAATTAAAATATAATTTTATAAATGCGATCTATACTATATAAAATGCCCCTATATAAAAAATTATCAGAGTTAGATTTTTATATCAAATATTTAAAAATAAAGTGTGTAAAATTTACTTATACACCTGGTGCACCAAATAGTATCATTTGTTTTAATGTAGATAAAGATATATAGATAGCCCCTGAACTATAATTTTTTTGAATTGAGTATATAATACGAAATTTTAAATTTTTATACTTTCAAATTTTAAAGTTATAAATATCAAATTTTATATTTTATATTTTAAATTCTAAATTTCAATTTTAACTCATAATATTTATTTCTAAATTATAAACTTCAAATTTTAAAATTTTAAAATTTTAAATCTCTAAATTCTATAAAATTAATTAATTAATTTACTATATTTAAGGAGGATTTTGGGGAACCAAAGGGTGACACGTGTCCCCCCAAACCCTCCTTTACTCGCTCTTTCCCTCTATATATATAATAAAAATATATATAATACGAAATTTTAAATTTTGATACTTTCAAATTTTAAAGTTATAAATTTCAAATTTTATATTTTATATTTTTAATTCTAAATTTTAATTCTAACTCATAATATTTATTTCCAAATTTTAAACTTCAAATTTTAAAATTTTAAAATTTTAAATCTCTAAACTCTATGAAATTAATTACTTAATTTTATTCATTATTAATTAAATATATTATATTTAATTAATTTTATTAATAATATGCGTAATAAATTGCATAATAAAATCAAACCTAATAGATGCAATTTAAATCACGTAAAATATCGTTANAATATATTATATTTAATTAATTTTATTAATAATATGCGTAATAAATTGAATAATAAAATCAAACCTGATAGATGCAATTTAAATCACATAAAATATCGTTATATAAAAAAATACAAAATTTAAATTTCAAGACTAAAATTTCAGAAATATAGTGTATATGTGTATATATATAATTAAGTTTCTTAAACAAGTTCTTCTACAATTTTATTTTTCTTCTATTTATTAATTTTTTAAAAATTATTTTGATAGATTTATCTCAAATTCTTTTCATATAAATTTTTATAAAATAAATTGTTGTATAAATTTCTTTTGCGCATATACCAATTTTAATGACTTTTATTTAAATAAATTTAACTATTAAATTATTTTTATCTAAATTTTATTTAATTAATAATTAGACTTATAAAACAATATAAAAATATTAAAAAAATAAAATTTATTATAAAATATTTTTACATCCGCAGCATCGCGCGAGTATTTCACTAGTATATATATTATTACCATGATCATAGGTTTTTTTTATAAGTATTTTTCAGTTTAATTTATTAATTTAATATGTTTTCATTTTATAGTTTAATTTGATTATTTTTTCAAAAAAAAAATGACTATGAGTTTTTTTTTCATATTTGTCTTATTATAGTTACATTGATTATTCTAATTATTTTTCCATTTAAATTAGAAAACTGTCAAATTAGTTTTTCAAAGATAAAATAGAAAACTATCAAACTATATATAACATAATATAAAGATTTAAAAAGTAATAAAAGTAAACTATAAAAAGACAAATATGAAAAAAAAACTCATAGCAATATAAATTAAAGCTAAAATAAAGAAATTTCAAACTACATCTAGAACAAAATAAAAATCGTAAAATAAATCTAACAAAAAGTATCTAATTCTTCCCTTTGTAATTAAATAAATTAAATAAATATACACTAATTAATTTAAATAAAATAAAGACATATTAAACTAGTCAAAATGAATGCATATTGAATTAATTAAATTAAACTAGAAAAACACTTATAATAAAAGCATATTATCTTGGTAATAAAATATGTATTATAATAGTTGTAAGAGTGAGAGGGGTAAAACTGAGTATTTTAGCCCTATTTTTTTTGAAATATAAGTAGTTTTGATAATTTTACTAAATTTGAAGAGTATTTTTATATTAATAATTTTTTGGAGGATATATTCATATAATTAGGGGTTGGTGAGAGGGTACCTTTGAAATTGATCTTTTATTATAAGGTAAACTTCAAATACCATCTCTGTAGTTTCGCACTTTTTCACTTTAGTATCCTATGGTTTAAAGCGTTTCAAGTTAGTGTCATGTGGTTTCATTTTTATCTTTTTGTCGGCTTTTTCGTTAATATTTCGTTAAATTATATACAAAAAACTTCAAATACCCCACCTAAGTTTATCTAATATTCACTTTGGTACTCTTTAGTTTTAACTTTGTCACTGATTTAATAAAAAAATTTAGTGAAATCGATAATAAAAAAATAAAAATAAAACCACAAAGTACTAAATTAATACACTTTAAACTATAATGTACTAATAAAGTAAAAAAATGTAAAATCATATTGGTGATATTTGAAGTTTTTTTTTTATTATAAGTAACTTTTGATGTTCCTGTCGCTGAGATTAATTATGTTTGGCTAGTTTGTTCCACTTTTGATAGCATATGACAATAATAAATACAAGCTATCAGAATTAATTGTTTCTTTCTTTTGAAAATTTATCAGTGAAAAGTGTAGAAAAGTGCAACAACACGAGGAAATCATGCGTGTATGTTGAAAAGATGTGAAAGTGAAGCGTCCAAAGAATGAAACTGGTCAATAAATTCGGAGCAAATAATAGTGAAAATCATTGGCTACAAGGACAGCAATTAATTGGATGCTCACATCACTATATAAAAATTAAAATTTAATAACATTTTCTTATATTGAATAATACTTAAAAGCTTCGTAATATAATCTACCTCGACAAAGAAACAATGGTTATGTATATATGGATGCTTATGTCAAGAATTAATATAATATATTCTAACACTTTAAAACGTCAGAATTTTTTACTATTCTTATAGTAAATTTTATTATTTAATAAATTAGTTTTATACAATAGAGAATTTATATGATAATATTTTTTTAAAAAAAAACTTCAAAAACCCCCCCTGTGGTTTCATAGTTTCTCACTTTGCCCCCCTGTGGTTTAAAATGTATCAATTTGCCCCCCTGTGGTTTCTTTTTTCTCTTTTTTTTATCAATTTTATTATTTTTTTTCTTAAATCAATGATAAAGTTAAAATTAAAGGGTACTAAAGTGAACATTTGACAAATCTAGATGAATATCTGAAGTTTTTTATATATAATTTAATGAAATATTAATGAAAAAGCTAACGAAAAGATAAAAACGAAACCACAGGGGGGCAATTTGATATATTTTAAACCACAGGGGGGCAAAGTGAGAAACTGCGAAACCACAGGGAGGTTTTTTGAAGTTTTTTCTTTTTTTAAAGCGTCGGTATTTACTATATTGTAAGGATGTTTTTTCTAAACACCGTCTAAAAAACGTTCTTATATTAAAATTTTCTTGTAGTGTGCATAAAGGTTTCAATTTCTAGCAAAAATTTGCAATTCTTGCAGTACATCAAACTATCCACCAATCATCTATTAGAATTGTAATTCTTCTACTAGTATAGCTTGACAAACCAATCTTGTTTACTTCAAGTCAAATTTAAAGTAGAGCTTCACACTCACCCTCAATATTTATTTCACACAAAATTTCTAATAAGAGAAATTTAACGGAACAATTAACGTCATCAATATTTTAATATATTAATTAATAGTAACATTAACTGGACAACCTCATCAATGATCTCTTGGGACTCTTATATATCTTAAATAGATGAAGTAGTCTAAAAATAAACAATTGAAAATAAAAATCTCATAAAAATAATAAAAAAAGGCTTAAATTTAAGATCAGATGTGCTGATCTTACTTTAAATAATGAAGAGAATTTTTTATAAAAATTTTATTGGATTTGAATTGTTTTACATCGTTAAATTTACAAACGCATCACATTGGGCATTAAAATTATCAATTTTGAGATATTTTAATCACTAGTCAAATAATATCAAAAAATTATGAAATTTGATTTCTAAGTATTTTTAATAGTCTAGATTATGTCTAACGAGACCGATCGTCGATTCGAAATTGAACTATCTCATCAAAAATAACTTGATAGTACGGAGACCTTCAAACTACGGATAGTATAGTGACCAGGCTCTATCTAGAGAGAGAGATGTAAACTCCTGGCCGCCTAATAGTTGAACACTTCACTTCTCTCTTGCTTAGAAATCACGATTTTAAAAAAGTACACAAATAATGTTAAAGATTGTCATACACATAAATCAATTGTACTAATTACTAACTATCATATCCTTTGAAAGATAATAATGCACACAGTTTGGTTCTTGTATAGAAACAAACAATTGAATTTGCTAAGAAGATCGAAATGTGACAAGCTTAGCATTGAAGCGTTGCACTAATAAATTACTCATCCATAAATTTATTCATCCAGGCTTGAAAGTTCTTCCTGCTCAGTGATAGTTGGTGATTGAAAGAAAGTGGATTTCATAGAAGGGAGCATAGCCGATCCCGGCGCTGAAGAGGAAAAGAAGGGCCTCAGAGGCATTTGTAGGCTATCTACGTCCCCTTCCAACATCTCTACAACTTTGTCCATGGACGGACGATTCGATGATTTCATCTGAATGCACCACAATCCTACTTTACAAAGTTTCCGTTCTACTTCATGAATCTCACTACAGTCGCATATTTCAAGCTCTTCGCCTTGCAAAAGCCGGTCGTAGATCCAAGAAGGGTAGTATACTTGGCTTGTATTTTCCATCATTCGGTCCACATTCCTTCTACCTCCCGCCATTTCCAATAATAGCATTCCAAAACTATAGACATCAGATNTACATTGTTCAACTCTCATAATGTTGTAATAATCTATTTTTTTTCTTTTTTTTTTTTAGCTTGATGTAGCTTGTAAATTAATGTATCAATTAATGTATCTATAAATGTCAAAGGGGTTATTTATTTGTAATAAAAAATAAAATCACCTAATTTAATTTAGCCTCCTTGTTGAGTGGCTATTGTTGTTAAGAGTTTTTGTTTTTTTTAATTTCTTCTGTAAAAGTTTAAGCTATTTTAATATTTTTTATTTTTATACTTAACACTTATTACTAGACGTTTTGAAAGGTTTGATAGTTGGACTTGAGATTAAATGAGAGAGAATTAAGTAAAGCTAGAAATAGAAGTTTGGTAGAGTTTGAATTCAATAATAAGAACTTTACAACTTTAAAATGTTACTAAATAATGTTGGATATAGGGCTCGCTTGGTTATGTGCGATTATAACTGCAGCAGCTGTAACTGTACCTTTTTTTTGTTTTATATTACCATAGCTACAACTGCATTTATTACTTTTGGAGGTTAAAATCGAATCATCTAATTCTTCACCAACTACAGAAGTCGAACTGTTGTCAGTTTGGTTGTAATTTCAGCTGCAGAAGTTGAATTTTCTTGCGCAATTTTAATCGCAAGAGTTTATGAGTTAATTAAAGGGTGGGTTAATATCATACTGTTTTTTGCAAATATAGTAAATAACAAATATATAAGTTATCCCTATAAAAGTTCTAATGTTTTCAGATGTCCCTGCCATTAGAATCCGTTAGCAAAGTTTAGTTAACCATAGGTTAAATACTTTACCCGGGTTAATTTTTGACGTATTATACTGTTATAACTTTTGGAAGAACATATTTCTGATGGCAAAATTGAAAATATAAACAGTTTTCTAACAGTTCTCTAACGGTAATAAACCAGATGGACATATTTGAAAATGTTAGAAGTTTTATAGGAATAATATATGAAAGTTAAACTTTATAGGAATATGTTTATTATTTACTAAATTTGTAGGGACCTGTATGAAATTAATCTTTAATTAAAAAATTGCCATGCTTTATTCACATGTTCTCCTTTGCTTTTCTCTAATCAACTAGATAGTTTTCTTTTCTTTTTTTTTTTTGAAAAAATGGAAAAATAATATCTATTTATTTTTTTTTAATTTTTTGTAGCCTTGCTGCTTTATGCTGCTGTTGCCTACTGGATGAGTGCTGCTGTGATCCATCCATCATCATTTTTAGTTGATTAATTTGATTAATTGTAATTANGTATTAAGGCGATGACGAGCTCAGCTTTACGGGAGCCACCTCGATTGGAATAATATTTAAAGCAGGCCAAGAAATGCATCTCGCTTTCGACGAGCGAGGGTATTGCAGAGAGAATGCCATTGCTTTTGATCCGACTAGAAATTATGCTGCAGTAAGGGAGAACAGGGCCGGGTCATTCATATTGAACACTCTGATATCATACAAATCTCCTAGCAAGGGTATAACTTCATGTTGACTCTCTCTAAAGCAGGCCTAAACCGCGTTGAACAGTAAGAAGCACAAGAACGAAAAGAGATGGTACAGTAAGAACTAATTTTTCAATAAAGACGAAAATCTTATTAATTATTAATTAATTCTCAAAGTCTTTGATTACAATGACTGAACGCTACGCCTATGTATATAGGCGATACCAGGATCCTACTGGACAAAGATAATAAATTCTAATATATCTCTAAACCTAATTAAATGAAAAATAATTAAATAATTAGACTAAAAAAAGGAAAAAAAAAAAAATACATACATTTTTGAAAATAACCTAGAAGTGTTAAAACAGAGGCCGAAACAATTGAATTTAGGTTTCAGACTCGGCCATAATGCCTTGGGAATTAATGCATAGATCTCAAAAAATATTTTCCGAATTGGGGTTGCGTGCTAAAATTAGATACTCGAGCGAAAAGTTATGCCCGTTTAAAGATTTCTTCCACCGATTACAAAACACAACTTCGTTGAGCTGCGTTTTTCCAAAAACTCTAATGCCAAGTCGGCCACATCACTCTCTCTCCCCTTCATGATTCTGTTAAAGAGAAATTGTCTCACAAAAATTGAATGGCTGCAAAGGACCAATAATAGTTTGATGATAGATTCTCACCTTAAAGATTCATTCAAGCATGTAGGGGTTATATGAAAGGAATGTTGATCATGCAACTCTGGGATCTCCCATGAAAGCCAGAACGCCTGCAAGAGCTCGAAAATATCTGCAGTCGAATTCATAGTAACTCCGGGGGCAAGAGGCGCCTCAGCTAGAAATCCGCAAGACGGCTCAACACTCATCACGAGGTCGCAATCGGAATATTCACTGATTACTACATAGACGAACGAGTTGTTCCGGGTCATGCACGGGACCGGCCAGTACAAGTCGTAGTGCGCCGGCCTCGTGCAGTTCATGAAACATGCCGAGTTCCCGTAATAACGTCCGTAGGTTATGTCGTTGTCGACGTCAGGCGATCCGAACGTAAGAGATGTGAAAGGAGGAGTGCAACTTCCGTTCACGGAGCCCAGGCGCATCACCGTGATTGCGTGCATATCGTATTGAATGCTGGTGACGAAAAACTTCTCCGAGCCGAGATCAAGAATAGCTCGGTTATCCTCGCAAAGAAGAACACCATGAGGATATCCGCATCGAGGCGGATCGGTGCTCAGACGGAAAGGGTAGTGAATGTCGCGGAGCTGTCCGCAGGAGGAGGGAGAACAGCCCGCGGCCCCGAGGCCTGTTGAGGCCAATCCAACAGTAGATGGGAGGAGAATTACACACAATATTATGTAGTGTAATCCTAAAAATACATGCAATGTAGACCTCTCAGCCATGTTTGCTACATCAAAATAGAGGACATAGGAGAGAGGATAGGACCTTCTTATGAGAAGGAATAGTTTGGGCTCCTCTCACTTTCAAAGTCTAATGCGAGTGAGATGGAGACGATCGACGATTTTGGGTAGAAAATTCAATTTGGGTTCTTGACTTTTATGCAAAGGAAAAGTTTGTCACGGCCAATTGATTGTTCTGATCTTAGTTGACTTAGACTCTCCTTTCCACAAATCTAAAGCTGTCCAAAATACCCCATATATCGTATCTGATCCAGATCTGGACCCGATAAAAAATGGATTGTATGCGCGTAAAAAAAGTTATCCTTTAAAATTTCAGGTATGGATCTAGATACTTTATATCCATATCTGACTTGGACCCGATCCGAACCCGACCTTTTAATGGGTAGGATCCGGAAGAGTTTTCAAATCCGGATCCGGAAGTTATATGGGCAGAGTATATATTTTTTTTTCTATCCATTTTTTTTAACGTACAGATATATATATATATAGTGTATATATCAACTATTTAGATCTGACCCGATTTACGGATACCTTTACAAAAGCTAGACTAAACGGCCACCGAAATAGACGATATCGTAATCAAGATGAAAAGAACCGAAGGAGACATATATATTGCGTGTTGAATCCTTTGGTTGTGGTAATGGTTTTCGCCTAATCATCTTCACAATTTCTTCTAATGTAGGATGAAGTATTACGTAGCAGGAAATTAAGAACAGTAAGATGTTGATTTGCCTTCTATTTTATTTTTATTTTATTTTGCTGTTTAGAATAGCCACTTCTCATATTACAAAAGACCAATTTCTGATCATTTTAACTGTTAAATATATAGTTCAAAGGATACACAAAAATACTCTAAGGGCGCGTTTGGTTCGCGTTATGTAATATTACATGTTATTTCGACATATGCAGGTATCTTGGATTTCTGAACGAGATTACTATTGATGCTGCATTAACGCGTTTGGTTTAATGCAATAATATAATCCTGAATTACAGTGTATATAGTATTACTATATTTGGTTCAATTTATAAAATTCAGTAATCCTAACAACAAAATGTAATCTATTCCAAAATTACCCTTAGTCGTATTTAGTAAAAAAAAATTTACTATTTACAAATTAATTTTTGTATTAAATTTTATTTTAAATAATTTAAAATATGAATTTGAATTATATATTTTTTAATTTTTAATTTTAAATTTTAAATCTGAACAAAAACATAAAATTTAATATTTTAATTGAAAATATAAATATGAAATTTATAAATTTTTCTATATTAGAACTATTTAGAACTGATAGAACTAAGGGCAATTTTGGAATAGATTATACACTATTAGAACTATTTAGAAATCAAATTTCATAATTTTTCGACATCATTACCAAGTAATCAAAATGTCTCAAAAATGACTATTTAAATGACCGATGTGGCACGTTTGTAAGTTCAACGGTGTGGAAGAATCCAAATTATATGAAACGTTAACAAAAAATTATACTTAACATCAAGAGGAAGAATAATACTTTCGATTTGAGATTTGAGCCTTTTAGCAATATATTTTATGAGATTTTTATTTTCAACCGCTCATTTTTAGACTACTTATTTACTAGGCAAATGAAGTCAAAAAATAATAAAATTTGGTTTCCAAATAGTTTTAATAACGTAGATTATGTCTAATAGAGCCGATCATCGAATCAAATATTCTATCATCGAAAACAACTTACAAGTATGGAGGCTTCCGTGCTTTCGAAAAAGCAAGAGCCTAGCAATATATATATATACCTCTTTTGTGTCTAGCTCAAGAAGTTTGCAAACAATTATGCATTGATGTGGGTGGGAATAGGAGAGAATTGAAGAGAAGAAAGAAAAAAACTCAAAACCAAAACTATGGAGATAAGATTTGGTCGGAGTCATTTATAGTTTCCAAAGGAGGATTGATGGATAGCAGACTAAGCTCCTTTCTAGAGGTGGTCGATTAACACTGGTCAATTCAGTTCTTTCTAATCTGCCGATGCATTTTCTCTCTATCTTCAAAGCACCGAAATGGGTTTTAAAGCGGATGAAGGCGTTGCGAAGGGACTTCTTTTGGAAAGGACGGACGAGCTATACCGGGGGTGTCTCTATGGTTGCTTGGAAAAACAAGTGTATGAGCTAGACGAGTTATACCGGGGGTGTCTGTATGGCTTAGATGTTAAGGACTTGGCCACCATGAATGATGCTTTACTTGCTAAATGGTGGTGGCGCTTTCTCACTAAACGGGGATTACAATGGACTAAGCTTATAAGAAGTCTATACTGCAATAGAAGAAGACCACTGCTAGAGGGAAGCTCTTTTCGACCGGCCTCACAATGGTAGAAGAACGTGGTAGAGCTGAAGGAAGTCTTCAAAAGTGGACTGAGCTACGAATTGGGAGGCGGACTACTCATTGATTTTTGGGCAGGTAGATGGTGTGGTGATGCATCCCTAAGGTCGTACTTTCCAGATATTTTTTCTCTTGTAAACAACAAAGAGGTTCGCATCAGTGAATACTTCTCTGCCTTAGGATGGCAGTGTAGAAAGATGCTGAGAGGAGCGAGAAGAAACACACAATGTAACATGCAGAGTATTATGGAGCTGAAGAACACCCTCACAAACTTTCGAGTCGAAAACCACCCTGATGCTATCTATTGTAGATGGAGCGCAGGAAACAAGTTTACTATCAAATCCATGTATTCGCTCATGAGGATCGGGGGTGTCAAATATGCCACAACGCCTGCCATTGGAGATTGAAGATTCCGACTAAAGTCAAAGTTTTTTTTTCTGGCTTGTCCTAAAAAAGAGACTGCCTACTATGGACAACCTCCTAAAAAGGGGATGGTTGGGTAATATTGGGTGTGTCATGTGTGGTGCTGACCTGGAGACTGTTGATCACTTGTTGGTGGGCTGTGTCGCTAGCAAATTTCTTTTTATTTCGCTGCTCGACGAGCTTCACACCTCCCCCTCTAGCGAGGACGTCACCCACTGCACGCATTCTAGCTATCATCGTTTTTTCTCAAAGAAAAAAAAAAAAGAAAAATGCCAGTAGTTTGCCGAATTTCAACTTTCATTTTTAGGGTCAATTGAAATAGAAGTCCAAGTCAATAAAAATATATTTTGGTGCAGATCTAAACCGTGTTGAGAAGGAAATAGTATAAGAACTGCACGACAGATACACAAAAAAACACAATTCTTTGACAAAAATAAAAATATTATTAGTTAACTGTAAAAACTAATTATATTAGTCAAATGCATATTTATATGTGTAGGGTTTGTACCGGAATCTTACTATAATTGAAGATAATAAATTCTAATATATCTCTAAATCTAAACCGATCAGAAATAACTAAATAATCAGACTCAAAATAAATACAAAAAATATATAAAGTTTTTTGAAAAAATAATACAATATAGAAAGTACAAAAAACTGTAAAATACAGCGTAGTATAATGTAAGTACACCCAACTACACTATAAATGAGGTCCAACTATTGCATTTTTTATTTATGTGTTTTTATTTTTTGAGAGATAGGTAGCACGTTACTCGCTTCGTTTATTTCATTTAGAAATAAACTTAGCTTGAAAAGTGAATCAACTAGGATTCGAACTTGGGACCTCGGGTACTAACCATCAAATCTTTTGCCACTTGCTTTAGGGATGATCGGTTATTTAGACGCAAGTGGAAATGCAGCAATTGGTGAGCATTACACTACTCAAAGGGCTATCTTATATACCCATCGGCATCTTAAACAAACAAAAAATGGTATCTCTTCTTTGGATGTAATTTCATTGCCAAGTATACATATATAACTATAACCGCTGCATTTTCGACTATATATTTATATTTATATATATATTTATACCTATATTGTGCTTTGAAGTTTATCTAACCAAATGACTCTTAAAATATTGGCATTAATATTTACTACTTAGAACAGATAATTTTTAGTGGAATGTAGAGTGGATGTATAGAAGATTTGTGGAAAGAATTTTCCATGTATTTCTTTCTCCTTACATCACCACTAGAAATTATTATTTCCAGCATAACTCTCTCTCTCTTTTTTTTTTTTTTTTTTTTTTTTTTTTTTTTTTTTTTTTGGTTTTGTGCTTGTGAAGTGTGAACCAAAAAGTCATCTACCACATACCATCTTAATGCTAAAAAGTCTAGGTGTGCTATAGCCCAGTGATTGACAGGTGGGCCAGGGCTTTAGGCCTACAAAGGCCCGGCCCTGAAAATAAATAAGCTGGGCTTGGGCCTATCTGTTAAAAGTCCCATCCGGCCGGGCCCGGCTAAGATATTAATAATAAAATTGTTTATATGTATATATATATATATTATGAGTACGCCTCGCATGCTTTCGAAAGCATGAAGGTTTCTATGCTTTTAAGTTATTTTTGATGATGAGACATCCGATTTGATGCTCGGTTTTGTTAGACATGATTTATGCTATTAGAAATATCTAGATATCACATTTTATAATTTTTCGATATTATTTACCAAATTATTAAAGAGTCTTAAAAAGACCATTTTAATGGTTGATGTGACATGTTTGTAAGTTCAACGGTGTAGAACAATTCAAATAGATAAAATTTTAATAAAAAATGTAGTCAATATTAAGAGTAAGATCAGTACTTCCAACTTGAAATTTAAATTTTTTATATTATTTTTCAGGAGATTTTTATTTTTAGTTGTTCATTTTGAGACAACTCCTTCGTTAGACAAGCGAAGTTAAAAAATTATAAAATTTAGTTTATAGATAGTTATAATAGTATAGATCGTGCCTAACAAAGCTGATTGCCAAATCAGATTTCTTATCATTAAAAATAACTTTGAAAATACAAATGTTTTAGTATTTTCAGAAGTATAGTAACCTATCTCTATATGTTATCATATTTGCTTGCAATTTTATATATATAATTTGAGTCTGGCTGGGATATCGATAGCACTAAGAACTTGGTGTTACTGAGTTTTCCGCCGTTAGATTTAACCCTTTGACTATTTCCACCCGTTAGATTATACTATTTAACCAACAACTCACTTAACCTTAGGAGGCCTACATTATTTTAACCGTACATTTTTTCATTCAAGGGCCGAGAACCTAATAGCACAAACAATGTAGTGCTATTGATAGTATTCCAGCTTAACTCATATAACTTTTATAACATTGTAGTACCGTAGTCTTTCTCTTTGTCACCAAAGGCAAAGGAAAGTATAAATTCTTTTAGGCCCCGTTTGGTTGGGGGGTAAGCGGGGATAACGAAAGTTATCCCCGCTATTCCACCAAACGGGGTGAAATTTGGCCGGACTATTTTATCCCGGTCAAACTTTGCTATTCCCGGTTATCCCGGTATAGCCAGGGATTTGCTATTCCACCATTTTGGTGGAATAGCACTATTCCAATGCTTAATTTCAAAATTAATTAAAATTATAAATTAAATTAAAACTAAATTATATAAATATAATATGTTATATATTATAATACATTATTTTTATTATAAAATTATTAATTGTACTATATTAATACATATTATTTATATTTAAATATTATAATAAAATTTATAATAAATTATATTTAAATATTATAATAAATTCTTTTTATTAAATTTAAGTTTAAGTAGAATTTTAAAAAAATTTTATAAATTTATTATAATAAATAGTTTTTATTAATTGTTCCCACCCCTATTCTTATTTTAAAACTTTAAATTTTTAAAATTTATATATTATAATACATTATTTTTATTATAAAATTATTAATTATACTATATATTATAATACATTATTTTTATTATATTAATAATTATTATTTATATTTAAATATTATAATAAATTCTTTTTATTAAATTTAAGTTTAAGTAGAATTTTAAAAAAATTTATAAATTTATTATAATAAATTATTTTTATTAATTGTTCCCATCCCTATTCTTATTTTAAAATTTTAAAAATTAAAAATTTAAATTGTTAAAATTTATGATTTATAATCTCAAAATTAAAGTTTATAATTTTAAATTTTAAATTTTAAAATTAAATTTTGATATTTTAATTTTGAAATTTAAAATTTTATATTTTATATTTTTTAAATTTAAATTTGATCTTAAATTTAAAGTTTGAAATTTTAAATTTTAAATTTTAAATTTGAGATTTTAAATTTCAAATTTTGAAATTTCAAAGTTAAAATTTTAAATTTAAAAATATATATTTAAAATTTTAAAAATTTAAATTCAAATACAATAAGAGGATAATATGATTATTTTTTATTTATAAAACCCACTATCTTTCTTATTACATCTTACCTAACCAAACGCTATTTTTTTTATTCCCAGGAATAACCCAATTTTCATCCAAACGCAAAATTGATCTAATCCCCGCTTATACTTCAATTTATACCTATCCCTAGAATAGCCACTTTTTCCTTATCCTCGAACCAAACGATACCTTAGAAGTAGACGAGACTGTTTATTTTCATATCGTTTCTAATGATGGATTATTCGAATCCATAATTCATGCTCTTAAATCTAGGCTATTTGATTTTCTTAAATCTCGAATTTTACAATTTTATTACACTAATACTGGCAAAATTAATAATTTTAATAACTAATCGAATGTAAATTTGAGACTAGTTAATCAATAAAAAAGTACTGCCCTAAATGTTAACGTATCTTAAATGGCATTTGACAATGCCACTCGTCTATTTGAATTCTCTATTGCTAAAAACGACGAAAAATATGAAAGATATCTGAGATCATATAATTTATTTTATTTTAAAAAATAATTTTAAAATCAAATATAATATTTATTAAAGATAATTGATTTTAGTACTCTTCAACTAGGGGTGTAAACGAGCCGAACATGAGCGAGCTAGGGTCGGCTCGTGTTCGGCTCGTTTATTAAACGAGCCGAACACGAGCTGACTCGTTAAAGTATCGAGCCGAAAAATTCAGCTCGTGTTCGATTCGTTTATTAACGAGCCGAACACGAGCTGGCTCACGAGCTGGCCAACGAACAATAAATTAAAAAAATTAGATTAAATATATATCAAAAATAAATTTATAAAATCTTATCTATTAAATTTTGATCTAATAGTTAAAACTTTACATATTAATGAGTTTTTTTATAATTAAGCTCGCATTTATATTTTTATTTTGCTAAAAATTAAATAATAAAAATATATTATATATAATTATTTATTTATTTATAAAAATATAAATTAAATAAATTATATAAATATAAAATATATGTATTCGAGCTGTTATCGAGCCGAATACGAGCGAGTTGACCCCAGTTCGTGTTCGGCTCGTTTATTAAACGAGCTGAAAAATCCAGCTCGTGTTCAGCTCGTTTATCGTTTACTAAACGAGCGAGCCGATCTCGAGCTCATTTCGAGCCGAACACGAGCTGACTCGCGAGCAGTGAGCTGGATTGCCACCCCTATCTTCAACTATCAAATATTGTGAATAAAAGGTTTGGAGAAAAAAAAAAAAAAGATAAAAGTCAGGGTGGTCTTTGTAAGTTTCCAATCATCTTACAGCTTCTGCAGAGATCGAATACGACGTGCCCGTGGGCGTGACAAATGGAGAGCATGGGCGGCGTTGTGTTTGCGTGCGTGGTGGGGGCCCACCGGCTCAACCAATCCCCCCGCCTCCTCCCACGTGTCCATCGCCCTTCGTCCACACGTGTCCCGCTCCCAACCCCCCGGGCCCCGCGGGAAGTTATTGCCTACTCCCGGTGTATCCGTACACGTAGTGTATTTTATGCACCATTCAAAAGAGTCATGTATTTTTTTAAAAAAAATGCAAAACTTGGAAGTCTATTATTGTGCAAAATTTACGAAATGTTGTAGAACATCTCTGATAAGTTAGATTTTATTTTGAAATTTTTATCTGCTAATGAGATGTATTTGTACATCTGATATAGGGAATAGTTTCTGATCCACGCGGTTTCAATTATTTAAAGGGCATTTAGATTATTTCGTCCCACCTATTCAACTCGGACGATAGAGATGTCGCTCTCTTGGCCTTTTGCTCTTTTTGCGCTCCTTTTGCTCCACGCGGGAGCAAGTGGTCTAGGGAAGGGTGGGCTCTAGTTTGATCCATTATAAATATTTTAATCATATATAAAAAAAATACGTCAAGTATAGGGATGCAAATGGATCTAGGTTAGCGGAGATTTCATTCCGCCCGAATAGAGCAATAAGTGGAAACCAAAATTTTTTTTAAAAAATAATTCATCTTGAATCTATCTCGATTTGTTAAAAAATAAAGCAGAAGGTGAAAAACCCCTTCTTTTCTTTGATTCACTCCGATAAGCAAAAATTAACTTTTATTCTGATCCATCGGAATAAAAGGATAAGTAAGGCTTAAAAAAAGAAGATAAAACTCAATCAGCTTCGAATCTGTTCCGACTCACATAGAAAACAAGACGAAAGTTGGAGGGGGCCCGCCTCCCAGTATGCCCCGTTGCTTTTATAGTTGAACAAGATATTCATGCATTCAAATAAAACCTTAGGAGATTCTACAGGTGTAATGACTGCAATATTTTTAGATATAAAGTATTATATTCAAATGTTATTAGCAAAATCTCTCTGGAGATGAAGTGGACATACTAAACTAGAGCTCATATTTTGGGTCTCAAAGGCTTTATTTCCAGCACCTGCTAATCTCTCAAGTAAACATGAACTCTTCAGAATTTAGCCGCTTCTGAACATCGATACATTACTTTCAAAAGGTGTTCGAAGATTGTTGTTATCAAATAGATTTTGAAAATCTTGCACTTAAAAGAGACCAAATGGTCCTGAAATAGAAATTGAGGACTTTACTCAAACGTCATAAAATATTGCAAACTAGGAGAATTTTTTTTGCTAAAATTATACAGAACGTTTCCGAATTATAGAACATTTTAAATCAGATACCCAACCTTTTGAAATTGTGATTTTAGTATCAATTCTTTCAGTTTATTTAATTTAAATCGGACAACGACACTTTGACTTCAAAATTTAAGCTAATATGAAATATGTAAATTAGATCCGTAAAGATAAACTACGCATTCAAATTTTAAAGTTAAAGTATCGTCAAGTGACTCAAATCAAATAAATTGAAATGTTATGTAATAAATTAAAAATTTTGAAAGATTAGATAGCTGCATCAAAATAGTCTATAGTTCAGATAAGTTTCGTACATTTTTTAACTCTTTCTTATAAAAAACTTTAATTGTCTCAATCAAGATTNGCCCAAGTGTCGCACACCCGAGCCAGCCTTCTCGAGTCCCTTACACGGACAAGTCTCCCAGACTTAACAGCGGAATACCAATCCAAGCATTTTGCCAAGCTTGCTCCTCCTCGAGACTTATAGCCCGACCCTTCGCCTGTAATCGAACCCCTCGTCGAACTCCCCGAGTTCCCAACGAGCAACCCCAATACTGAGGTTGGCCACCAAGCTAGGTGTCTCCCGTCTTGCCAACCGATCTCTCCTCGAGAGTGCCTCTTAACCGAATGCCTTGTTGCCTTTCTCGCCAGCCCAAGGACATTACAAGTTCTCCCCCAACTTGTCCACTATGAGCATAGCCAAGCGTCTCGCCTCCCACGCGTCTCGCCCCCGCGACTCATTCCGCACGCCTCTAGCGTCGAGGTCCGGGCTTCACGACATCGCATGCCACGAAGGGCACTCATAACCATAAGTTCCTCGCCATCGTGTCTCCCGCGCCTGACAACGCCCATGGCCATACCGCCTATGCGGCCTGCTCGCTCGGTCCAACGGCTTACCTCCGAAAAGCCACCCAAGTGTGCGCCACAAGCTTGCTTACTCCCAACATCAGCGCGTCAGCGTGACACTACGCACGTCCATGCTTCGCACCTCCGTGCTTCGCATTCGACCCGTGCGTCCCTCGTGTCCCATCGCTCCTGAATAGGGAACCAACAAGTCCACACCATGCTTCTCGACCGTCTTAACGACCCTCGCTTTGCCACGGCGCTCCGCGCCCTCGACTCCCATAGGTTCGCCTCATAAGGCCCCATACAAACGACCCGGCCTCGCTCCGCATCGTTAGCCACTGGTCCCTCCTTGGCTCGACCACGCCTGGTCGTTTACACCATAGGTCCAGTCTCTCAAGGTTCACTATACGGATACCGATACCGCTTGCCTCCTTGGGTTCCGCCCCTCAAGTCTCGTAGGCCACCCGCCTTACGAATTCTCCCTCGGCGTGCCTCCCTTCAGCGTTCCTATCGAGTCCCGCCTCCTTGGCCTTCGTGGGCGCCGCGCCCCACGAATCCCCGCTCGGCACACTTGCCTTCGCGAGCCTTGTCCTTTACGGAGGACCGTCCGTCGCTAGACTATCCCTCATCCGCTCGTACGCTCCACTACAGAGATCCAAGCCGGCATAAGGTAGTGCAAGCGAACCTAGGGAGGAAGCCTCCCGGTATTCCCCGCTCCGTAATGTCGTCGACCCCTCTCGTCTCCGACATTACCCTAGGCCCGTGTCCCTTCAACCGTCCATTAACCGGCTACACGGAACGCTAGGCTTGGCTACTCCGCTAGCCAAGGGACGACCCATGTCCTATGGGTCGACGGGGGAGTCGGGGCCACTTACGAAGTGTCCACCCCTCCTCTAATACCCTTACGAGGCATCCACTCCTTTGGCACCCCGGGGGTACGAAGGTGCTCACCGAGGGGTACGTTTTCCAACCCCGCATGCGGCACCTATTTCCATGTCATGGCACGGGCCATTGCTAGGGAATTGCCTCCGTTGACTTGACAGCGACTCCTACCTGACGGAACGCCTCAACTCCGCAACTCCATAACTTCGTCAACCCAAGTGCCTACCAAATATGGCCCTCAAAGGTGTCACGGTCGAGTCCCAGCGATCGACCCGTGACAGGCTCCCCCACTTGAATCATCGACGTCCTCGTCGATGCTCTTCCACCTCTTCAAACTCTTTGCCAGCAGTACTACTCTTTCAGACCAGAGCCACCCACGGCCTTGGCATCGCATGCCACGCTGACCTGCTCTCGAGTTCGTCTGCTCAACAACGCTTCTGAAAAGCCCATTGGTCCTTCTTGACCATCCACTAGATGTGCATGTTCTGTCCCACCCTGAGTTAGAGCTCCCCAGCCTTGGTGCCTCGCTCGCACCACACTAACTCCTCCACGGAACCAGAACTCAAAGCTCATAATCCCTCGGATTGCAAGATTGTACTGGCACTCTTCCTTAACTTGGTTCTCTCCATCGGAGCTACTCGGCCTCAACGCCCACTTCGCCCTGACTTAACCAAAGTTCCACGAGTCCAGTAGTCAACCTTATAACTCCTTCTCAAGGAAATAGTCCTCCGACTAAACTTCCCCTCTCTGGGATTCAAGGTCATATATCCATCGACCTTGGACTTAGGGGTTAGACTCCAAACGTCCCTCGTCTTGGAGTTCTCCACGCGAATCAGCACGCTGTTCGTCTTCGCCTTTGCCCCTAATCAACATCAGATTTCATGCCTCTCCCTAGGCACCTGCGACAGATCCTCGATCCGACGTTCCCAGTCTTATACGGCGAGTCCTTCCACTCGACTCCCGATCTCATCTGCGGCGAGTTCCTCCACTTGCACTCCCGCTCACACATACGGCGAGTTCCTCCACTCGAACTCCCGTCCCCATATGCGACGAGTTCCTCCACTCGAACTCCCGCTTCAGTGTATGAAAGATTTGTCTTATTGAATTTTATAGGTACAACTCTTGTGGGTATTCATGCCATACTCGTGCCCTCTCCGCAAACAACTTTTGCCACCCCCAATGCCTCCACAATCGCACAACGTTGAGCTCCACCCATGGTCTCCTCAAGCTTTCAAGATTTTCGTCGGGACTAGCCGGCCTCGACTACTTTCTGCTCTACTGACTTCACCACGGACCCTTGTCATGCCTCCTGACTGCTTTGCATTTCGACTACTTGTTGATGCACGGCACCTTTAGCCTTTGTCCCACAAACCCGCTCAAGCCCTACTTCGTTAGGCTCTCGCAGAACTCCACTTTGATTCGCAATCAAAGTATTCGGCCAAGTTCGAGCCTATCGGACGCCTTGTCTCTTTTCGCTCGCAACTTGCCATATCCCAACTCTAGGGAGACCACCCTCATGGTTGATCGCTGAGCGGAACTCAGTTCACTCTCTGCTTAGTCTGAACCGCAAGTCTGGTTGCCACGGCAATGCCGCTACCCTGCGCGCACCGCCCTTACAGAACTTCGATACCTCGACCCTTCCCGCAGTTGCGAACTGTCCATACCCCAACCAACACCATGATCTCGGGCGAATCCACACACCGCTCAACCCGACTAAGGATGTCTCATCGGTCCAACTCGTGGGCACATTGTAAAGAGCAACCGATCTCCACACCGGCCTTCTCGCACCAAGAGAAGTGCTAAGCTCTCTCGCAATCCTTGGTCCCCTTCACAACTTAGTCCAACGCCTAGCTGTTACTACCATGGATTCGTCGGCCTAGACTTCCAACTTGAGCTCCACGAAGCGAACTCTTTTACCACATGTGTTGTATCCCACATCCTGTCATAGACGAGCTCCTTCACCGAGTCATTCCACATGGGAGCACTTAATGACCAAGCGTGCTCCCCCACTCTGAGTCGCTCCACCACCAAGCGCACTCAGATCTCCCCGGCATTCTCAATGCCCCACATTCTGCCCTTGTAGCTCCGGCTCTGCCACAACCTTCACTGATCCCTCAAGCGGAACCCATGTCATCCATCCAATGGATACATGTACGCTACCTCGAGCCGCCAACGCTGTCACCGTTCTGCTCGAAGCTAGCCTTGCCACCTCACTCCGCGAGTTAAGGTTCCAACCTCAATCCATTCTCTCGCACAAGGATGCCTTCTCTTTCCATATCATGGGCACACTCCAAAGAGTCATCGATCTCCCCATCGATCTTCCTTTACCAAGAGAGAAGTACTGGTCCATCGAGTAGCCTTTTGGTATTCCCGCAACTTTGGTCGAAGCTGCTCCCAACGAAGACTACTGCCCGTCAGACTTCAAACTCAGCTTTCACGAAGTAAACTCTTTCGCCCAGTGTTTCACCACCCAATCCATATCCTTTCGAGAAGCACCATCGTCGAGGGTTCACATTCAGGAATACATCTCCACCTGATGTACTCCCCCACACTGAGTCGTAGCACCTCTGCACAACTCAGGTTCCTCGGGCATTCGCAATACCCAACTCCGCGGCAAACCCAACCACGGACCGCAAACTGATTCTTCATAATCATTGCCCCATCGTCTGCCACACGACTAAGGCCTTAACCATTTCTCCATCTTGAGAATGACTTGGAAATCCTCACAGGGTACCGACATGAATTTGGCTATCACCCCACCACGAGTCCACACCAACAGACACTCCCTCGCAAGGCCCGCAATAGACTGGGTCTCCGAGCTCCTCGCTGTTACCTGACTCTCATCCATGCGTAGTGCAAGTCCGAACCGCCCGGCTTCACTCACCGTAAAGAATTCGTGGGTAGCACCAATATCCATCACAACTCAGCTCCGCATCTCTCACAAGCGAAGTATTGCCCCGATGCATTGTCGGCTCCAAGTCCTTCCGTCAGAGTGACTCTGCTCACTCCAACGTCGCCGCCAAGGTCGCACCTTTCGGCCAAACTTCCTTCCCAAATGAGCTCAACATAGCTCTGATACCACTTGTCACGGGGTTAGCTTTTTCGCCTCAAAAATCCCCGCGCGGCGCTCAAGTGTCGCACACCCGAGCCAGCCTTCTCGAGTCCCTTACGCGGACAAGTCTCCCAGACTTAACAGCGGAATACCAATCCAAGCATTTTGCCAAGCTTGCTCCTCCCCGAGACTTACAGCCCGATCCTTCGCCTGTAATCGAACCCCTCGTCGAACTCCCCGAGTTCCCAACGAGCAACCCCAATACCGAGGTTGGCCACCAAGTTAGGTGTCTCCCGTCTTGCCAACCGGTCTCTCCTCGAGAGTGCCTCATAACCGAATGCCTTGCTGCCTTCGTCGCCAGCCCAAGGACATTACAAGTTCTCCCCCAACTTGTACAATATGAGTATAGCCAAGCGTCTCGCCTCCCACGCGTTTCGCCCCCGCGACTCAATCCGCATGCCTCTAGCGTCGAGGTCCGGGCTTCGCGACATCGCATGCCACGAAGGGCACTCATAACCATAAGTTCCTCACCATCGTGTCTCATGCGCCTGACAATGCCCATGGCCATACCGCATCCGCGGCCTGCTCGCTCGGTCCAACGGCTTACCTCCGAAAAGCCACCCAAGTGTGCGCCACACAAGCTTGCTTGTCCCCAACATCAGCACCTCAGCATGACACCCCGCACGTCCATGCTTCGCACCTCCGTGCTTCGCATTCGACCCGTGCGGCCCTCGTGTCCCATCGCTCCTGACAAGGGAACCAACAAGTCCACACCGTGCTTCTCGACCGTCTTAACGACCCTCGCTTTGCCACGGCGCTCCGCGCCCTCGACTCCCTTAGGTTCGCCTCATAAGGCCCCATACAAACGAACCGGCCTCGCTCCGCATCGCTAGCCACTGGCCCCTCCTTGGCTCGACCACGCCTGGCCGCTTACACAATAGGTCCAGTCTCTCAAGGCTCACTATACGGATACCGATACCGCTTGCCCCCTTGGGTTCCGCCCCTCGAGTCTCGTAGGCTACCCACCTTACGAATTCTCCCTCGGCGTGCCTCCCTTTAGCGTCCCTATCGAGTCTTGCCTTCTTGGCCTTCGTGGGCGCCGCGCCCCACGAATCCCCGCTCGGCACACTTGCCTTCGCGAGCCTTGTCCTTTACGGAGGACCGTCCGTCGCTAGACTATCCCTCATCCGCTCGTACGCTCCACTACAGAGATCCAAGCCGGCATAAGGTAGCGCAAGCGATCCTAGGGAGGAAGCCTCCCGGTATTCCCCGCTCCGTAATGTCGTCGACCTCTCTCGTCTCCGACATTACCCTAGGCCCGTGTCCCTTCAACCGTCCATTAACCGGCTACACGGAACGCTAGGCTTGGCTACTCCGCTAGCCAAGGGACGACCCATGTCCTATGGGTCGACGGGGGAGTCGAGGCCACTTACGAAGTGTCCACCCCTCCTCTAATACCCTTACGAGGCATCCACTCCTTTGGCACCCCGGGGGTACGAAGGTGCTCACCGAGGGGTACGTTTTCCAACCCCGCATGCGGCATCTATTTCCATGTCATGGCACGGGCCATTGCTAGGAAATTGCCTCCGTTGACTTGACAGCGACTCCTACCTGACGGAACGCCTCAATTCCGCAACTCCATAACTTCGTCAACCCAAGTGCCTACCAAATATGGCCCTCAAAGGTGTCACAGTCAAGTCCCAGCGATCGACCCGTGACAATACGGCATGCTGATCTATTAAAAAAAAAGGAAAGAAAATAAGTACTTTAAAATTTTAATAGCTAAAATACAGATAATCTCTCTTAATATATTACTTGTTGTACTTCACTCCTAATATAATAAGAAATATGTAATTAATTTCTCTCAAAAATTAAAAATATCTTATCAAATAAAAGTGTCAAAAAAAAAAAAAAATGAAGTGACTAAATATGCTTCAATTTTTCACTTCTTTTCCTCCTCAATGGGACGAAGTGCAAATATCTTATTATAGGCGAAATATAATATCCAATTTTAAACTTTGACGACACTTCTCATTCAAGGCCTTAGTAATTTCGTAAGATATTTTGCAAAATCTAGCATAATAAACAATCGTAGGCTTAACCCGGCGGTTGTTATCTGAGTCATCGTCGATGAAGTTCGGGGGTTGATCTCTGATTGTTCTTCATCAAGCTGGCCTTTTTCGGCTAAAAATAGTATAAGTTCCTTGGAAAAGGTCTTCAAAATAAGGGTGCGTTTATATTGATTCTTAATCTCTCTTACATTTCAATCCTACCACCGATTAAATTGTATCATTTTTAGAGATCATTTATTGGATCTATGAAATTTGAAGGATTGTTGGATTCGTGGTATACAGGCATATAAATGAACCAGGTGCAGATAGTACTGTTTCTTCGAGGCAAGAATTGCAGTTAAAATATTTGAAAAGTTTGAGATTTAAAATTTTGAGCTTTGAAAGTTCGAGAACCAAAATAATACCCATTTATTAGTTTATTTATAATTTGTGCTCAAAATCTCCAACACAATTGCCCAAATGATCGTAAATCCAAAACGAATTAAACCATGATCTAAGTCAAAATTAAAGTGTTTTTCTTAATTTTATACATATACGTCACGCGATAAAAAATGGAGGTACGAAAAAAGGAGTAGAGTCGAATTAATTTCAGGCGACACAGTACACATTATTTATGGCGCTAAAAGTTGCCGAATAAATTTCTCTTATTTAAAACACAATTTTATCTTATTTTATTATATTTCAATAATTGTTGTATCTGAAAATTGGGGATTTAAAAATTTCATATAAAATTAAAATTTTATTTGACTAGTCATTAAATAGCATCTACCGGTACCAACGATTGATAATCTACTTAAAATAGAATGGTTCGGGAATTTACAGTATATTCTATGTGGCGGTGAAGCTGAGACTGTAATTATTTACTCGTGGGATACGAATTCGATAAATTTTTGATGTTCAGCTTACTCAACAGTAGACAAATATTTCGAGATCTATGGTGGAGGTTAGGGGTGTCTGAGAGTTTATGTTTGAGAATTGCTCAAAAAAAGCATTAACGAAAGATCGGACCAAAGACGCAACCTATTGGTAGATGATCTGGCGGGAAAGAATCAATCTTCAGATTCTTTAATCCTCGTTAAACAAGCTTGGAATTTGAAAAGAGTGGACTGAGTTCCGCAACTTTATCTTAAGTAAGTGAACTTTTTTTACTTCCACTTTTTTTAATTTTATTTACTTATTTTTATTTTATTATTTCAAGTTTACTTTTTTATTTTATGTTTATTATGTTTTATTCGCAGCTGAGTTGTGTAACTTTTGTAGCTGAATTTATTTTTTATATAAATAAATCAGATAGCATGCTACCTTTCTCTCTCTCAAAAAAAAAGAAGAAAATATTGATTGTTGGCTCTACAACCCACTGCATATTGTAATCCAGCTATTCTCCTTCTTCAAGAGGCTCTATTGTAATTTACAAAATCTATTTTAAAGTTCAGATAAGTACGTGTACAGCTTACACTCCCAGTTCTTTCTTTTTCAATTGAATTTGTGGATCAAAATCACGACAACAACAACATTGCAGCCTCTGTAACATAATCGAACGGAGCCAGTTTCAGCTCGTGAGGGCGAAGATGCGGTTGCGCTGCTTCAGGATATTGCACCAGCGCAAGAAGCGGCGGCGGTGGCTGCTCATGTCGCTGTTCGAAACCCACTTTCGCGGGGTGCAGATGGGGTCTTTGTTGCACCCGGTCATCCGCAGGGCTGCCACGAACTTCGATCGCTGTGTCACGTCGACGGTGAGATTGCCTTATCGCCGTTTAATCTGGACTGATGTTCTTTTCCTTCTTTTATCTTCTTGACGGGCGCGGAACATCCAACAACGGATTCTCCTTCCGCTTCTTCACCATTGAAGGCTTTTAATAAAATATTTTCAAACTTTTTTTACAAACAATTATTATTATAATTTGATTTGAACTTATAGTTATATAAATTAAAATAAAATCCTAATCTAATTAGGATAAGATATAATTTAAATTTTACTAGACCTATAGAGAGTATAAATAGGAGTCTAACTAAACTATAATTAGAATTACACTCTAATTTGGAGCTATATATTATATTTGCATATACCACGGTCATGTTAAGGAAGCGGCATTGCTAATTACACCTACTGATCATGCTAGTACTTTCAATTAAGCTGTCTTCTTCGTTCATTATTCAGCTGCCGTCCATCACATTCTTGCGTCACTTTGACAGCTGATGCTTCCAATCCAGTAAGATGCAATGTGGCCCAAATTTTTTTGGAATTTACGTGGTTTCGTAGTTACCTTAGTCTCATTAGAGTTACGATTCCCCTAAATTTGCTTCCTACACAAAGACTCCTTTTGTGTTATTGCATCTTTTGATCGCTTATTTTCTTCTTATATTTTTGTATTTGCAAATCTCGTTTTTATTGCAGTAATAGGATTCAACCATTGCAAGAACTAATGCATTAGTGCTTGTATGTCCACGTTGCTTTTATTTTAGAATATCATGCTTTATGGATCTTTTCTGTGTATAGTTTACCTAACTGGACGCTGTTTTTCTTTTTGTTTTCGCACAGGTTTGGCATTTTATTCGTTTTGAGAGTAAAGAAGATTAATTAATGTTAAGTCAGAGAGAGTAGGGACGAAGCTAGCACTCAATTATGAGAGAGCCCAAAAATACATACAAATCAAAATTTCAGCAAATAAACAAAATTTACCTAGTCAAATTTTTGATGAAAAATATATTGATTAATTAATTAGTGTAAAAAAGCATTACCTCTTTTTTTTTATAGTTACTTAACTTCTAATTATTTTATTTATATTATTTTACTCAAATAACTTTGAAATTTACTAAATCTAATAGTAATTCAGTGAATGATTAAATTTATTAATTTTTACTAAATATAATTGTGACAATAAATGACTATTAATTGACAGAGCTATTAACTTTAATATAACCTTTAATTTAATTAAATAAAAAATATCTAAAATAATTAAAAATATGAAGGTACTAAATAAAAAATAAATAAATAAACTCAGAGTTGAGAGAGCATTATATTAGCGCCAATTTTTTTTAAAAAAAACAGGTTACTCGTCATACTTTTAAAATTGAATAAAAAATATTTTTTAAATTTTTTATATAAAAAGGACTATTATGCAAATTATAAAAATTTGGGGGAGGCCATGGCCCCCCGCAGTCTCAACATAGCTCCGTCCCTGAGAGAGAGTACGCGGATAGGTGATTATTATTCTAACCATGTTTTTTTTCTTTTCTTTTTTTCCTCTTTTTTTTTTTATTTTTTTTGGTTGAGGGGGGGAAGACCATCTTTGTTAGATTTTGGATTGCGTTGCCTTCAAAAAGAATTTCTCCATTTTATAGACTTCTTCCATGGGTTCCTTGTCCTTTTCCATATTGCTTATTTAGCTCTTTGTATTGAAGAGGCCAGCTCTTATGGGTATTTTGTGATTGCTACTATATTATTTGGTGGTGTTTTGAGAAGCAAAAAATGTCCATAAGACATTCTCAATGACTTTTTTAGCTGGAAAACTATTTTTTTAACCAAATTCGTATCAATATGTGGCTGTGAAGGTTGGGACATGCAGGATTCATGTTTGTACATACACACATGTATACATACACTACTGTATTATATATGGACTCTTTGGAACTATGTGAAGGTTTGTTTTACTACTGGGATCTTGTCGCTCGAGACGCCATGTTAGGGCCTCATTCGCCCGAGATGCATCGGGAGGGATCCGGCATGCCCAACTCTTGCTATTTCAAGAAGCTCTAATTTGAAATTTTTATAGTAACGTATCAAAACCGCATTGACCGGTTGCACTACTTGGCCAACAAAGTAGGCCAAATGCCGGGCTTTTGGGTCATTGTGTCTCATACTGTGCACAAAAGGCAGGGCCAAATGGATTCTTATTTAGTTTCCAATTTGTCTCTAGTAGTTCCTTATTTCTTTTTTAGCCGCTGTGGGAGAGAATGTTGACGTAAGTAACATTGTCAAAAAGAGAAGTAATAATAATAATAATAACAACAACAACAACAGCAATAACAACACTTAAATATTTCACAAGAAGAGCAGTAGCTGTAGCCCTTAACTTGGCAAAACAAAGGGGATTTGCCCTCAACTCAAACTCACTAATGAAAGATAAATAATTTAGCAACGCACTCTACTATTTCCCTGCACCCACTAGATTCGGTTGCAAACCCAACTTAATATAACAATAATTGGCTAACAAACTTTCTCAAGACAAAAAAAGTTACCTGAATAAATAAATAAATAAATAAATAAAATATAAAAGGATAAAGGTAGTCTCAATCGCGTAATCTCTGCAGACTATAATCACGTAATTCAAAAAAATAAAGAAAAAATCAGAATTTGATTTGAGGGATCTCAGCACTTTTTTTTAAATCTATAATACGCTCCTGATCCGACGGCTCTGAAGTCTCAACATCGATCCGCGGGCGCATTTGGTGAGCGCACGACCACCTTGAACTCGAAGTTACCAACACGAATTATCACGATCGTCAACGGTAAGAATATACATTAACGGTAATATTAATTAGGAATTGCCCTACGTACGTATCTATGTGCATGTCTTATATATTTTATGCTACGCGACGTAGCCACTTACAACTCTCTCTCTCTCTCTCTCTCTCTCTCCCCGATCACGTACGCGCGCAGCAGCTTCTTGATCATCCGGAAGAGCTCCCGGCCAATCGAAGCTTCAAGAAACCATCAATGGCCATCTTCAAGGAGACGAAGCGAAGCCGTGCCGACGCTCCCGATCGATCCGAGCCGCCGGATCTCGAGAACGTGCATGATCATGAGCTGGGGCACTCCGCGCAACCACCGGCGAGGAAGAAGCCGAGGAGAGACCCCCCAGCTGATGCCGTCGGCACCGCCGCGGCTTCACCGATCATCACCGCCAAGAAACGCAGCCGGCGACCCGACAATTGTCCTGCGGGCAGCGGCGGTGCGCCGAAGCCGTCGCGGTGCGTCGGAATTCTGTTGGTGCTGCTGCGGGAGGGCGTGAGCCAGCCGACGTGGATATTGCAGAAGGAGCTGACGGAGTCGGACGTCAGCAGCCAGCAGGGCCGCCTCCTGCTGAGCCGCACACAGGTGATGAAGACAAGGCTGCGGGACCTGATCACGTCCGAGGAGGCTGCGCTCGTCGTCGACCGCGAGCACGGCCTCCCCGTGAGGGTGTTCGACCGGCTGGGGCGGGAGCACGCCATGACGTTCAAATTCCTTGACTCCAACGGCGACTTCCGCCTCATCGGCAGCTGGGGCCGCTTCGTGAAACGCAACGGGTTGTGTGCGGGCAACCGCGTCGACATCTGGGCGTTCCGGTGCTGCGGCAGCCTCGGCATGGCCCTGCTGAACCGCAAGAAGGGCGACGAAGTACGCGAAGACGACAATGGTGATAAGTTCGATGCCGATGAACTGCTGGCCGCGGAAGCATTACTGTTGCTGCAAGATTCGTGAGCCTGATATGGTTCCTTAATTACTCTGCGTACTCGACCTGCACGATGGTTCTTTATTTCTGTTTACAGTAATACTAATTAGTTGGCCCCTTAATTTTTTATGAAGTATAATCCTGGGTTCAATTAATGTAACTGGGGGGATTATTAACGGAGCTAGCTAGGTTTGATTGTGGTTTCTCTGATTAGTTATTCAATTAAGATTCATTAATTTCATGGTACGTGGAGCCTGATGTAATGTATACGTACCCTGGTGTAACTAATAATATAATAATGCAATTAAATGATTAGATCGGTAGATCCCGAATTATAGTTCCTGTATGTCTTCAGTTAATTAATCTCTTGGTGTATAATTGGATGTGATCGATGATATATTTACTTAATTTTCTAAGTTCTTTTATATATGAGGATGATGCCCATGTGTAGTTAATTACGTACGTGTACATATGCCTGGTTTTGCATGAGGGCTTTTAATTTATAATCTAATCTGTCAATTTCTACGGTAAAAACTTGTATTCGAGAGTTCTTGTTAAATTGGAACTCAGATTCGCATCCCTTGATCTTCTGAAGAAATTAGTAAACTATGTGTAATTTTGATGATTTTATTAGAGCCAGTAGGCCCCCACTCCAAGACCTCCTAAAGTATTCACAGATATTTTTTTCGGACATCTTTTTTATAAATGTATTGGTTCTCAAATGAGCAAACTAGGTCTCTTGTTATATTTCTATATTATGCGACTTCCGATCTATTATTACTATTTTTTTTTCTACTTTTAGAAGCAATTACATTTATTTTATCTTCATATTGTCCTTAAATGCACAATTAAACAAATGCTAATATATATAGGAGTTACATGTCACTATGATTGTCATTGCACCTTCTCAATAATTTTTGGAATCTGAATTTTCTATGAACTTTAAAAGATAATCTGTTATGACTAAAGACAATGAGCGTTAAAATAAATTTCACCAAAAATGATAAATTTACTGCTATGTGGTCCACGCATATTATTATAAACTTCTGCCCAACCCTACATGAGGGATGTGACTAAAAGGTTAAGCCTATTAGATCTAAGTCTAATAATATATGGATCTTAAATATTTTACTCTTTTATAACCATTCAATGTCGGACTATTCACATATAAATATATTCTCATACACGTGTGTATGAGAACATTTAGTTAAAGTTTGCGGTTAACTTAAAGTACACAGCTAATTATATAATGTCTGTAGTAGAGATTTTTGAGTTGGCCTTACATATTTGACACTATTTTAAACATTGTGAAAGAAAAATTTATCTCTAAAAATTTTAGCTATTAGAGAATCGTGTTTTATTAACATATATCTCTAAAAATGTTAGCTATCAGATCGAGAACATCTGTGTGTGTGTGTGTGAAAGAAAAATTTATTGCTACAAATTTTAGCTATTAATAAACTGTGTTTTATTAACATATATTCAACAATATCAAATTGATGTGTTATGCTATTTGCGGCTAAGATTATTAATATAAAAGTAACCAAATTAACACTGGGTAAATATTTTTAGTACACACGTGTGCACCTAAGATATAAAGTTTATTATTTGACAAAACGAAACAGCATTTTATGACGACAAAACAAGCGAATTTAATATATTTACACAACAAGAAGTTTGGAATTACAAGCTCACATTAACGAATAGTGAACCAAATTAAGTAATTTCCATAAAAAGTTTGAGCGCTCGCAATGCAATTAACCCTATAAAGAAATTCTATGTCCAATAACATAATCTAGCATATAATCTCTATTTATCAAAAGACTATTCAAATATCTCTATTTATTAAAAAAATAATGTAACTATTTTAATATATTAGTTTATACACATCGGGTGGTCGGTGGGTTGACTCTAGGAGAGAATATGGTCCGCCCATAATTATATTAGCATGTTGCTTATAAAAAATTGTCTGCATTAGGGCTTATTATTAATTAATTTTTAAGTAATATATTATCAGAATAAGAGATTTTGAGTTTGGACTTCTAAGTTTGAATTCTATCACACTCCTATTTTTATTTAATTTTTTATTTAATTCAAATCTACATCTTAAACTAATAAAAATGTCGCGAGTCCAAATATCAGTAAAATTTTTTAACATAATTTAATTTTTTCGAGAGAAAATAATTATTTCTTATTATTTTACAGGACTGAACATGTTATCCGAACCCCTCTTATGATCTCTCATCCTAACAAAATAAAACTATAGTTTCAGAAAAATTAGAAAAAGTAATTAAGCACAGTAAAAGTGATTTTCAATAAATTGTTGAACAATTAATAAAATAAAATACAAATAAAATTTATTATTTTAGAATAAGTTTCACTAAAGTTTTGTTGTTTAATTCTATTTAGATTTGTTTCAAAGCGGAGAGCGCAACAAAAATCGCGCGCGTGTTAATTAACGGTTAACAATACTAGCTCCGTACGTAGACCAATTATATATGTATCGAATTAATTAATAATAATTAATACGCAAACGAAAAAGAAAAAAAAAGAAACCGTGTCCTACTTAATTTGACCAAGCAAAATCATCTCCAACGCCGACTCCAATTCAAACTAGACTCCAATTAGCTTTATTATTATTATTATTTCTTATATATATATACACCCCCTCTCCCAGCTAAAACCAGATCCTTTTTGCAACTCTCTTTTACTCTCTCTCTCTCTTTCTCTCTTTCACTCAAAAAGATCCCTCTTGATTTGTAGCCTGTTTTGCGCGCTTGGTTTTCATGTTTCTTGGCAAGGACAGCATCATGAGCAAAGAGAGGCTGCAGCAACACCATTCATGGAAGAACTTGCACCTTCACTGGCCCTGGTCCTCAAAGAAATCGCTGCTGCCGCCGAAGGGCCACGTCGCAGTGAGGGTCGGGGCCCAGGGGGAGAGGCGGCGGAGGTTCGTGGTGCCGGTCGGGCACCTTGAGCACCCGCTCTTCGCGGCCATGCTCGACGCGGCCGAGGCGGAGTTCGGGTTCCACCAGACGGGCGCGATCGTTATTCCGTGCTGCATCGACTACTTTCGGTGTATCGAAAGCGTCATCGACCGCGATGCTGCCGCCAGGGAAGAGCATCGGCATACGAATCGGCGATGCCAACGCAGCCACCTTCAGCGCTTCGTCGCGTGCTTTCGCACTTGATGCATGCATGCATGCATGCATCCATGGCTTGTGAGGGAATTGTTCATAAAAGAATGTAAAAGAAGATGTAAATAGAAAGACGATCGAAGATCAAATTCATTTATTTGTTTAAATTCTTGTATTTAAAGATTATTAATTGGAGCTTGTATATATATTGAGCTCTATTTTTTATATTACGTACGCTCTATTTTATGTTAGAGTTTGTGCACGGAGGAGGAAGAAATTAAGGAACAGCTAGAATTAGTCATTTGTAAAAATTTATTTTTCTCTTTGAATTAAATAAATTCTAGTACAGTTGAAATTCGATTTGTTTCGGACTGGTTTTCTTGTCCTTCTTTATCTTCTTGACGGGCGCGGAACATCCAACATCTAATTCGCCTTCCGCTTCTTCACCATTATTAAAGTCTTTTAATAAAATATTTTCGATCTTTTTTACAGATAATTGTTGTTATAATTTTGGTTTAAATTTATAGTTATATAAATTAAAATAAAATTCTAATCTAATTAGGATAAGATATAATTTAAATTTTGCTTGACCGATAGAGAGTATAAATAGGAATCTAGCTAAATTAAATTAGAATTAGAATTAGACTCTAAACTCTAATTTGGAATTATATATTATATATGCATACCTCGGTCATTGCTTTTAGAGCGGCTCCAATTACATAAAGCTAATTAATTAACTTTTTTCTCTTTAATTTTTTCTTTGTTTTTCTTGGGTTGGTCGCCGTACGGACGCAGCAACATCACCAAGCAGTGCACTGAAAAATTGGGCATTTGAAAATTTGAATTTTGCCAGAGATTTAATCTTTGCACTTCACCTTTGATATTAATAAAAAATTTTGCTTCGTCTTCGTCCAGAGCCGAATCATATATATGTAAATTTCGGTGTGCTTCATCCTTTTTTCTTTTTTCTATATTAATTATTTTTTTGAATCTATTATTTATCGTGCCGATTTTAACAACTGTGACATTTATACTTGCGACAAGTTAGGTGAGAGGATGGAATTAATTGAAGGAGATTGATGGCTCTGATTGCGTGCCAAGTTAGTTAACAGTTTGATTTTTTTTTTTGAATTGTAAGAAATGATTATGTGCGATCTTAATAGTTATCTTATTTTATAAAAAATAAATAAGTAAATAAATAAATTAGTGTGATTTTCATTTGTTATGGGATAAATTTTAAATAATTTTAAATGATTACAATTAGATCCTTAAGTTTTTTTTAATGTTTAAATTGGGTCCTTTTAATAGTAACTTTTATTAAGTAGGATCAATGAAACGTTTTGTAGCGCACACAAATTTTAAACACTTATTTTTTTATGAAACAATAAATAAAATTTTCTCTACTATTGATTTTAAAAATTAATTAATATCTTAATTGTAAATTTTTAATTATTTAAGTACTGCAACTTATATCTATTGAATTAGCATTAATAATCAAATTCTAGATATGGTCATAAAATATGCGTATATATTAAAAAAAAAATAAAAAGATAAACTCGATTGAATTTCCTTGTCTCAGCGATTTTTTTCGTTTTTTGTTTTTTTTTTTAAACAATGCATTATGAACCTGATCCAACGGCTCTGAAGTCCAAATCTCAACATCGATCCCGGGGCGTATTTGGTGAAAGCACGATCGCCTTCAACTCGAAGTTACCAACACGAGTTATATATCACGATCGTTAACGGTAAGAATATACATCAACATTAAGTTAAGATTAATCATTATTCGAGTAGAATTAGGAATTGCTCCACGTATGTACGTATATGCATGTCTTATGCTATGCTACGCGACGTAACCACTTACAACTCTCTCTCTCTCTCTCTCTCTCTCTCTCGGCGATCACGTACGCATGCAGCAGCTTCTTGATCATCAGGAAGAGCTCCCGGTCGATTGAAGCTTCAAGAAACCATCAATGGCCATCTTCAAGGAGTCAGTGCGAAACCGCGCCGACGTTCCCGATCAATCTGAGCCGCCAGATCTTGATGAGAACGCGCAAGATCATGAGCTGGGGCACTCCGCGCAACCTCCGGCAAGGAAGAAGCCGAGGAGAGACCCCCCAGCTGATGCCGTCGGCACCGCCGCGCCTTCACCGATCATCACCGCCAAGAAACGCAGCCCGCGGCCCGACAATCGTCCTGCGGGCGACGGCAGTGCGCCGAAGCCGTCGCGGTGCGTCGGAATTCTGTTGGCGCTGCTGCGGGAGGGGGTGAGCCAGCCGACGTGGATCCTGCAGAAGGAGCTGACGGACTCGGACGTCAGCAGCCAGCAGGGCCGCCTCCTGCTGAGCCGCACACAGGTGTTGAAGACGTCGCTGCGGGACCTGATCACGTCTGACGAGGCCGCGCTCGTCGTCGACCGCGAGCACGGCCTCCCCGTGAGGGTGTTCGACAGGCTGGGGTGGGAGCACGCCATGACGTTCAAATTCCTCGACTCCAACGGCGACTTCCGCCTCATCGGCAGCTGGGGCCGCTTCGTGAAACGCAACGGGTTGCGCGTGGGTGACCGCGTCGACGTCTGGGCGTTCCGGTGCTGCGACGGCCTCGGCATGGCCCTGCTGAACCGCAAAAAGGGCGACGAAGTACGCGAAGACAGCGATGATGATAAGTTCGATGCCGATGAACTGCTGGCAGCGGAAGGGTTACTGTTGCTGCAAGATTCGTGAGACTGATATGGTTCCTTACTCTGCGTACTCGATCTGCAAGATGGTTCTTTATTTCTGTTTATAGTTGTTGGAAATAATAGGCAGCGGAAACTTACAAACCGGATAGCCAACGTATCCGGGAACCGGAATCGGATCGGGTTGCTTGTTTTACAAGCCTTCTTGGATCGTCCTTGTCTCGATGCTTCTGGATCTCCCACGTTTCTCGCCTTCTTCCACGCGTACGCTTTACGTCACGTAACGGATCGCCTTACGTCACGGATGCCAATCGGAGAGGGCTACCAGAGTCCTCTCCTATGTCCACACCCTAAAACCCCGGGAACGTAGGTGGAAATCCCAGAGAGGAAGATGAGAGAAAAGAAGGAAGATTTTGTAGATTCTCTAATTAGATCGTATTATTTTTCCCGTCGTTCCCACGGGAGAAAACGGGGACGTATATATAGAATAACGGAACCCCTAAATATCCTGAATCTCATTAGGATTAGGATTGGGATATTTATTAACATATAATAAATATCCATTATAAGATATGTTTCTTAACTGATAAGAAACATATAATTTATACTTATCCTAAACTTATTAGGATAAATCATGATCCACAACTTATGTGGATCGGGTCAAATCATAACCCGCCAATGTGGACACACCATATGGCAACAATAGTAATGATAATTAGTTCGCCCTCAATTTTCTACGAAGTATAATCCTCGGTTCAATTAATGTAATTTGGGGGATTCGATCTGCACGATGGTTCTTTATTTTTGTTTATAATAATAATCAGTTCGCCCTCAAGTTTTTTATGAAGTATAATCCTGGGTTTAATTGATGTAAGTGGGGGGATTATTAAAGAAGCTAGGTTTGATTATAGTTTCTCTAATTTGCTATTCAATTAAGATTCATTAATTTCATGGCGGAGCCTGATGTAATGTATACCCCGGTGTAATTAATAACATAATAATGCAATTAAATGATTCCATAAGCAGATGCCGAATTATAGTTTCTGAGTTTTTAGTTAATCTATTGTTGTGTAATTGGAACGTGATGATTCATTTACTCGGTATGTACTTTCGTAATGATGTGATGTTGCCCAGGTGTAGTTAATTACGTGGATATATGCCTGATTTTTTATGCTGATTTTATTTATTAATTTAATGAGGTAATTACTGCAGCAAAAAAGTTGTATTCCAGAGTTCTTGCTAATTAAATTGTAACTCAGATATAATTCGCATTTTTTGAAAAAATTCGTACTGTATAATGATGTCTATCTTGCCTGTTGTCTTATCCGAAATCGACAGTCTTCTTCCCCGACAACAATATTGGGATACGTTGACAAAATATTTAACGACAAAGTAAATCTGAAAATTTTATATAACATTAATAGTGATGAAATAATTTTATTTTTAAAATATTTAATTTGTAATTTTAAAATTAATATTTAAAATTTAAAAATTTAACTTTAAACTTAAATTTAAAAATATAAATATTAATTTTAAGATTACAAATTAAACATTTTAAAATTTTCAAATATAAAATATCAAATTTAAAATTTAAATAATTAAAATTTAAATTTATCAATTTAAAATTTAAAATTTAAAAATATTAATATTAATTTTAAGGTTATAAATTATAAATTTTTAAAATTTATAATTTAAAATTTATAATGTAAAATTAAATATTTCTCGGAAGTGACGGAATTTTTGTCTAAAGAAATGCGTTGACAAAGGGCTCAAAAAAGGTTGCGCCCGTAAATTGCTTTGAATGGGTTAGCAATGACGAATTTTGATTTTTTTTTCTCAAAAAAAACAATGACGAATTTTGGTTTAGGCATTTGCGCATATAATCTCACTAAGACTTTATGGGCACAAACTATGTAGAGGAGGTGCGGATATGCGGATGGATGCCACGTATGTACGGACAAAGAAAAAGAAAAAACATTATAGGGGGTGTTATCTCCCTCCTTAAACCGCCGACCAAACAAGCACTAAGTAATTTGCTAATATACATGAGTGTTCAGCTTAAATATAAATTTTATCAAAGCCAGCAGATCCAACTCCAAACCCCCTAAATTGCTTAGAGATTTTTCTTTTTTTCAAGAAGTCTAGCGTCGGGGGTTTCTTAGAATCAGTTTTGATTTTTGATGTCCAAAATGGAGAACGTGCTTGGTCATAAGCCCGGGCACTCCGCGCAACCACCGGCAATGAAGAAGCCGAGGACAGACCCCCCAGCTGATAATGTCGGCACCGCCGCGGCAGGCACCAGCAATGCACCGGAGCCGTCGCGGTGCGTCGAAATTCTGTTGGCGCAGCTGCAGGTGGAGGTGAGCCAGCCGACGTTGATACAGCAGAAGAAGCTGGAAGAGTCGGACGTCCGCAGGAAGCAGAGCCGCCTGCTGCTGAGCCGCACAACGGTGAAGACGCTGCAGGATCTGATCAAGTCCGACAAGCCCGCGCTTGTAGTCGACCGCGAGCACGAGCTCCCCGTGAGGGTGTTCGACTGGCTGGGACGGGAGCATCCCATGACGCTCAAATTCCTCGACTCCACCCGCAACTGCCGCCTCATCAGCGGTTGGAACGACTTTGTGAAACTCAACAACTTGTGCGTGGGCGACCGCGTCGACATTTGGCTGTTTGGGTTCTCCTGCGGCGGCCTCGCCATGGCCTGCTTAATGCCAATGAACTGCCGGCCGCGGAAGCGTTACTGTCGCTGAAAGATTCGTGAGACTGATCATTCCTGCTCTACGTACTCGATCTGCGTGATGGTTCTTTATTTCTGTTTATAGTAATAATAATAATAATTAGTTCGCCCCTGAACTTTTTATGAAGCGCACGTGTGTGGGGGTGTGTGTGTGTGCGCGCACGTGTGTGCGAGTGTGTATGTTTCTCGTTCTTATTGATACATTAATTTCTCTGTATGTTCTTTCCTGGATTATGGTGATGATGCCCAGGTGTGGTTAAATTATCGTGGATATATGCCTGATTTTTTATGCCGCTTTTATTTATTAATTTAAATGATATATACTTGGGTCCCATTCTAGAATTTTTTTTATAAATAATCCTATCGATTTTTATAATTATAAAAATAGTTTTTTTTTAAAAAATAATTATAAAAATAGAACTCTAAATACGGTGAATGATTCACCGCATTCATAACTCCTCATTAGGAGTAGAAAAAGAATAAAAATGGTGAATGGTTCACCGCTTTTACCACCGTAGAAATATAGAAAGAAGTGAGAAAAAGAAAAAAAAGCGGTGAATGGCTCACTACTTTTAAAAGTAGTGAACCATTCATCGCTTTTATAGAATCATATTTATAAATGAATATTTAACATGTCTATTTTTAGAATAAAATTTTAGAAGACTATTGCACTAAAAAACCTCCCATTCTAGGTCCTGAAGCAGTGACCATGGTGTGTGAATTTACTTATATATTATATATATATATGATAGTTTTAGGAGGGAGAGAGAGAGAGAAGATGTAAGGAGAGATAGAGAGAAGAAGAGACAGCAATCGCTGGCAATGCTATGAGATGAGATGAGGAGAGAGAGAGAACGAGAAGTTGGTGGGAGGGCGGAGGAGAGAAGGGAATCTGAGCTCATTTCTTCGAAAAGCTGAGAAAACATAAGTTGCCATTTTGTTAGTCCCATTTTATAGTTAGGCGGAGGGGTATGATCATAAATAGTATGCAAACATCAAACTGTAGACACTTTTGGCTCTATAGAGGCAGTTAAAGGCGGTTATGCAAGTAATATATCTGCAGCAAAACTGTATTCGAGGTTTTGCTAATTAATTGGTAAACTTATATACTTGATCCTGATAACCTTTTGAGAGAAATTTGTACATCTGATGCTTGTCGATGGTGATTTTTTTGGATTTGGTTCTTTGAATTCTTATTTGTTATATTTTGAGTCATTCGGCATTTATTTTTGGTTTCATGTGTGGTCGAGAATGTTCGACAGGTAAAATCAAAGCAAAATTGTGAATAAACCGTTAAATGATCAAATTCATTTATTTGTGTTTCGAGTTTTCTTCTTTTTTTCTTTTTTTTTTTTTGGTGGCCTGAAGATGTGAAGTTTGTACTTTGTTGATTTCTGTGCATTGATGAGTGAATAATTTACCCTCCGTTTATAATAATTAAATCTTTGAAATTTATATATTTTATTTTTTTTTATTTGTAGTAAAAATAGAATGCCTTCGCTCTTTGTAAGTATATAAGTGCTCAGCTTAAATAAATTTATCGCAATAGGCCAAGTTCCACTCCCAAGCTCCTGAGTTTGACGTTCCTTTAGTGAGGATTTCTTTTTTTTTTTTTCAATAGTGTCTAGCGGCCGGGGGATTCCTGTTATAATGTTTCCTATTAGGGACTGTTTAGGTCTAGCCTTTTGAAATGTGACTTTTAGCTTAATTAATAGAGCGTGCTACGGCAATTTCGGTTTTTAAATTTTTGATTTGATTTTTAGAATTCCAGTTTTTTTGATTTTCCGGATGATCAAAATTAGCAAGCCAGTTAAAATTTACTTGTTTGAAATCTCAATTTTTGATTTTAAAACGCTCACGACCCTTTTATATTCTTATGTTTAATTTTAAAAATCATTCATTACGATATAGTTCAACTGTGTACTCCTTATTAGGGAATTCTCGAAGGTAGCAGCCAAACTCTCTTTATGACGCAGTGTGACAAATGTTGATAGATTTAATAAATTTTTCTTTAAGGTAAATATTTAAGACTGATTGAGATTTGGCACCTTATTGAATTATTAGATAACTGCCATTTTACAGTTTAGAGCTATATATAATGCTTTCTGGAAGCATAATGCTTGATGCGTTCTGCATTTGTTAGTTTTGATCATTTTTTTTTTTTTGACTGTTTTTAACAATAGATTATTATTATTGATGTATATGGGGACTTATTTAATTCTAGAACGATCACGTAATCCGTGAGGGAGGACTATATCTTCCTAATATGTTAGTAATTTTTAATTTCAAGAACTAAAAAGTCAGAGGAAATCTTCAATGCTTTATGTTTTCGAAAGTATAAGTAGTCTACAATATTATTTTATTTATTTATAACTATTCGATGTGCGAAGTAATTTATGGTGAAGTTTTTAACAAGTGTGCGTTGAGAGAACATTTTAGATGAACGTTTGCCCGAGTCAACTTTAGTACATAGAGGCGAATAAATTGTGTCTTTCATTATGTGTTTAGGTAGAGACTCTTTAGTTGGACCTAACTTTTTTTTTTTTGAGAAAAGGGTAGACGCTACCTGCTTTATTCATTAAGCTAATAAATTTGCTACATAGTTGAGACAGTCGGGCGCCTCAGAAAGGCAAGGCGAAGAACAGAAGCTAAAAGGACAAGAGCGGTATCGCCGATAAAAAAGGCACTACGGAAAAAAAAAATAAAAAGTCATTGGACCAAAGTTCCAAACAAGAATTGAATCCTCCGGCTTTACAATGTTCGGCTCACACTTGCTTTATGACAACACTCCGATACGGTGAGTCGTTCTAAGGAGGAAACATTGAGTGCGTAATTTTTAAAAAAAATAGAGTTTATTTCCTATTCATGGTTTCAGGATACTTCCACCATGTTAGGATTCGGTTAGTTTATAGATTAAATCCTATTTCGTTAGGGATTTTTTTTAATCTGTTGGAGATATATTTAAGATTTAAATATTTAATTAAGATAACCTAACTAGATTAAATTAAGTATTTAAATTATTTAGAAAATTATTTAAGATAATTTAGATATTAATTAAAGTCGGAATCCTAATATTTTAGATGAAGCTGCATCTTTTGGTTGAACATTATATATAATGTGGGCTTAATTTTATTAGTAAAGGCGGGGTGCAGAAATGTTACGGACAGATAAGGAGAGAGAGAGAGATACGAGATGACCGAGGAGAAGATACGGGCTGTGAGTGTGTACGGTTGGAAACGTCTTGGCCACCGGTTTGTATGACTTAGTGCACGGGTTGCATGGAGAGAAGAGAGTTGTTCTTTTGTAGATTTGTAGCAAGGATGAGAAGGGAATAGAAGAGTTCAGAAGAAGGGCTCGGGTTGGTATGCTACTCTGTTATTGTAGACGAGGAAGTCGGAGGTGTAATTTTTTTTCTATTTATTGAATCTTATTTTACCTATATATTTTTCTTTTATGATTGGTATCATGTCTACTGGAAAATAAATATTATGGCGTAAAATTCTGATTTCGACGGCTTCGTTCGCGGAACAATCTAACAATCGGTACGAATCCACGCAGTCGGTATCGATTCGACGAATTGCGAATCTTTAAGATCTGAGTACGGGGCGCACAGTTACGGATCCACAAATTCAAGGTGGCCGCCACCAGGGGTATTGTTGCAGCTTTGGCCCGTGCTCTTGCAGACGCTCTCTAGCAGTCGCCCCAATATGATGTGATACCTTTATAAAGAGTGACGAAGCCTTTCCCAAGGTGGCGAGAAAGAAGAACTGGACTAGACAACAAAATTCAGTATTAAATTATGGAGTGGACTGAAATGAAAGTCTCTTTTTCTTTGTATTCGTTCTTTATTTAATTGGCGGAAAGAACAAATATATTCAAATTATGAATCAAGGAAAGATATTGAAAGGTCGATTTTTGAAGATCTATAATACAATTCTCATATTAGAGATCAATAAAAAGAAAAAAAAAAAAAAACACTTTGGGACTTCATTTGAGCCATTTTATAAGGAACTCGAAAAAAAAAAAAAAGAGTTAGAAAAGTCAAAGTAATTTTTCGACTTTTCTTAAAGGACATTTTTTCTATTCTAAAATGTTGTCTACTTGCTAAAGTTTAACGTTTTCTACTCTAAAAGGGTTTCAAAAAAAAAAAAAACCCATCTGTCCAGAAATCATCATTTATATATCTAAAAAACACTTCCACTAGTATGGCCAATGGCATCAAGACTTTCCATGCAAACAAATGATCTATAGTCTCGAACTCAGCGCCATACAAAATACATTAGTTATATCACGACCACCTTCTTTTGAGTAGATTGTCCACGGTAAGCAGCAGTCTTTTTTTAAGTGCTAGCAGGAGAAAAGTTTTAACTTTAGTAGAAATTTTCAGTCACCAGTTGGCCTGTATGAATAACAATTTGGCGTTAATTAAAAATTTTCATTATTAGAGAATCATTGTTTTATTAACTCATATTCAACGATATCATATTGATCTATTATGTTATCGACCTGCCAATAATCTATTTATATTTTTAGAACATCTGCGCGTAACAGAGATAAATTAAATTTATTATTTGACGAAACAAAACATTCCATCAGATGACAAGACAAACGAATTTGATATTTCTATACATCAAGAAGTATGGAAGCATAAGCTTACATTAACTGATAGCAATGTTATTAACCCTAAATTAAAGAAAATCCCTGTCCAATAACATAATCTAGCATATCATATCTATTTATCAAAAGAGTATTCAAATATATTTATTTATTAGAAAATTCATTTAACTATTTTAATATACTGGTTAATTTGTACGGTGAACCTACCACGTGCTTAGGGATGTCAAACGGGCCGGGCGGCACGTGGGCCGCCTGGGGCACGGCCTCGGGCCGCGGTACAGCACGGCATGGGTACTATAGCAGTTGTGCTTGGCCGGCCCTGCCCGAGCTTTCGGGCCATGCCGGAGCTCTCTGCCGAGGCCCGATGGCCTGGCACGACACGGCCCGAAAAGGGTCTGGGCTATGCCGGGCCAACAAGAGGCAGGTGGTCCGGCATGGCACAGCCCGCTTGGGCCGTTCCAACCGAGCCAGCTCGGCCCAGGGCCTTGGGATCTTACTTCTGAACTCCTGGGAAGAAGGGCTTGCCCAAGAGTCAGTCCTTTATCCTTTGGTCTATTGGACCAAAAACCCATCTTTTTTTTCAAAAAAAATAATATAATTTTATTTTTTAAGAAAAATAAATTTTTACTATATTATAATTAATTTTAATGATTTAATCAAAATATTAATTTAAATGAAAATATTTATTATTTATATTTTTATATTTTATACTAAATTTTTTACAAAAATTAAAATAAATATTTTAAGAGGCCGGCCAGAAGCACGGCCCGGTATGGCCCGTATCTTTTGGGCCAAACAGCCGGTCCATGCCGGAGGCTAGGCAACTCGGGCCCGGCCCGAACAGAAATTGAAGCCGGGCCGTGCCGAGCCCGCCTCTAGCCCGTTTCGGCCCGGCTATTGTGAGCCGTGGCGGTCCGATACGGCCCACATTACATCCCTACAGTGCTACTTGGATCGGCGGTGGATTAGACTCTAGCAAGGAAGGAATATGGTTATAATAATTAGTCTTTTATTATATTAACATGATCATTTATAAAAAGTTGTCTCTGATAGGGCATATTCTTCATTCATTTTTTGAGTAATATTACGAGAATAAGAGATTTTGAGTTTGAAATTCTGAGTTTGAATTCCATCACGCCCATAATTTAATTTAATTTACTCCTATCATATTCAAATCTATATTTTAGACTATTAAAAAGTCTGGAGCCCAAATATAAGTAAAATATTTGAACATAATTAAATTTTTTGGAGAAAAATAATTATTTTATATTATTTTACAGGACTAAACAGTTTATCTATGTCCAGCTTCCTGACAAAATAAAACTGTAATTTTAGAAAAATTAGAAAAAGTAAGCACAGTAAAATTAATTTTTAATCAATTGTTGAGCAATAAAAGAAAGTGCAAACAAATTTTATTTTAAAATAAAAATTTTACTGAAATTTTGTAATTTATTTCTGTTTAGATTGTTTGAAAGCAGGGAGTGCAACAAGAATCGATCGTAATGTTAATTAACTATCATTAGTACTAGCTCTGTAGACCAATTACGTACCAAATTTAGTAATTAGTAATAATTAATACACAAAGGGCAAAAAGAATGAAATCGTGTTCTACTTAATAGTCTTAATTTGACCTAGCAATTCATCTTCAACGCCGACTCCAATTCAAACTAGACACCAATTAGCTTTTTTCCTTTTTCTTTCTCATTTCCTATATATATATATTTACCCTCTCCTAATTCTAGTATCAAATCCCCTTTGCAACTCTCTCTCTCTCTCTCTCTCAAAAGCTCCCTTTTGATTTGTAGCTTCTTTTGCGCGCTTGATTTTCATGTTTCTTGGCATGGACAGCATCAGCAAAGAGACGCTGCAGCAACACCATTCATGGAAGAACTTGCACCTTCACTGGCCATGGCCCGTAACAAAATTGCCGCTGCCGCCGAAGGGACATGTCGCAGTGAGCGTCGGGGCCGAGGGGGAGAGGCGGCGGAGGTTCGTGGTGCCGGTGGGGCACCTTGTGCACCCGCTCTTCGCGGCCATGCTCGACGCGGCCGAGGCGGAGTTCGGGTTCCACCAGACGGGGCGATCGTTATTCCGTGCCGCATCGACTACTTTCGGTGTATCGAAAGCGTCATCGATAGTGGGTTGTAGCACTGCAGATTGCAATTCAGTGGACTACGTACACTTCCTATCCAAGAGCCTCTATTGTAATAAAATTTGAAATATTTATTTCAAAAGCTAGCGATACGGTACAATCTACACCCTCATTTCCTTCTTTTTTTGATTGGATTTGTGAGTCAAACTCGCCGCCAACAACAAAATTGCGACCTCTGTAACATCATCAAGTGGAAGCGATATCGGTCTGTCTGGACGACGATGCGATCGTCCTGCTTCATGGTCGCGCGCAATCAAAACCGGATCATCAACTACATTCGCCTCTAGCGCCCGTGCAAATAATATCCGATTATCTGCAATGGGCGCGGGACGAACTGGACCCGCAACCAAAGCTGGAACATCAGCTACACTCATCGCCTCGTGCACCCCAGCAGGCGACTCCTGTCGATCGGGAGCAGTGGGCGCAGGAGGAGAAGGATCAGGCCGAGGCGCCGTATCATAGTTTAACACGCCCAGCTTGAGCTTATCGCCTTCGCGATACGCCCACAGCTCGAACACCTGCCCCTCGCGCATCCGGTTCTCGGCGACGAACCGCATGATGTCGCCCCTGATCATGCGGTAGGCCTTGTTCGAAAACAGGTACCGGATCGTCATGTCACGAACAATCCCTGACCGGCCGAGAACCTTCACGTCAAGGCCCTTCTCGTCTTCGAGCGCTCTTTTTCTCTCGCCTTCCGACATGATCAGGTGCAGGTGCTTCCCTTCCAGCTGCTTCGCACCCGCCAGCGCGTCACGCGGGAGCAAGAACCTGCGGTGGTGGCTGCTCGTGTCGCTGTTCGTGACCTTCTTTCGCAGGACGCAGACGGGGTCTTGGTCGCACCCGGTCCTCTGCATGGCCGCCACGAACTCCGACCGCTGCGCCTCGTCGACAGTCATATCGTCGTAGTGCCGTTTCGGAGTCGCGCTCGTGTTCTTCTCCTTCTTTATCCTCTTGACGGGTAATGGAACAGCCGACAACTGCTTCTCCTTCCTCTTATTCGCCATTAAAGACTTAAAAATCTGAAGTTAAGAACATGTAAAGAAAAAGAAGAACAAGAAGTGGAAAAAAAATTGAGTTGAGGGAACTCTACTCCTTCTCTTTTAAAAAACAAAGAGATAACATGGACCTGATCCAACGGCTCTCAAATCTAAAATATCCCCGAGCGTATTTGGTAAGAATATTTATTAACGGTGAGAATCAAGATTCGAGTAGAATTAGGAATACCCTACGTACGTACGTACGTATATATATGCATGTCTTATGTTATCGACTTAATCACTTTACAACCTTCTCTCTAGATCTGAATCTTAATAGTTATCTTGTAAACTGGTGTGATTTTCATTTGTTATGGGATAAATTTTATATAAGTTTAAGTTATTATTATTAGAATTAATCCTTAAGCTTTTTTAGTGTATTCAATTGGGTCTTTTTATTTGTAATTTTTATTATGCGTACCTCTACAATATTATAGCGCGCACAAATTTTAAACACTGATTTTTTATGAATCAAATAATAGAATATTCTCTACTATTGATTTTAGAAATTAATTAATATCTAGATTATGAATTTTTATCGTACATTATTTAAGTATTGTAACTTATATCTCTATTGAATTAGATTATAATTTTGTACAATAATAATAAAATTCTAGGTGTGGTCCTAAAATATGTGTATGTATACAAAAATAAATAAATTATTTGACTAAAAAAACTTAAGAACCTAATTGCAATAATTTAGAAGATCAAGTACCCGATTGAAATCCCAGTAAAACTTAATGGTTAAGAATTTGGTTCCATGCATATATGGTTAGGGACTCGACGAAATATGGTTAAAGGTTAAGAACCACGCGTGTAAATTATCTTTTTGTTGGTTAATTTCTTCACAATCATTTGAAGATCAGATCAAATAAATTTAAATCAATTTGACAAAATCAAATCAAAACCAAATTATATATATATATAAAAGTTATTGGTTTGGATACTTGTTTAATTGAATTCCTAAGAATTTCGGTAATACTTTATCGGGTTAGATTAGATTATTAGATGAATTCACATAAAAAAATTTAATTTACTATATATTGGACATATTAATTAGTGTATATTTGATTAGAATAATAATGTTTAGCTTTATTCAATTTTATATATATTTTGGATAATACGGGTGAAATTCAAAAATTACAGATCAATAGCTAACATTAATGATTTTAGATTAGATCCGA
>NW_017890550.1:0-47509 GCF_001540865.1 Ananas comosus
TATATATATATGGGTCCGGCTACTATACTATTATGAGTACGATCGCCTTCGTACTCATAAGTTGTTTTCGATGATAGATCTTCCGAATCGACGATCCACACCGTTAAACGTCATTTACAGCATTTAAAACTTCTAGAAATCAAATTTTATAATTTTTCGACGTCATTTACCTTACGATCAAGAGGTCACAAATTTGACAATTTTTAACGGCCGGTATGGGATACTTGCTAGTTTAACGGTGTAAAAGAATCGAAATTTGTTGAATATTTGATAAAAAATTTTATTCAATACATATATAAAGATCAATAACTCCGATCTTGAATTGAAGGATCCGATCATCCTTTTTAGGACGTCGTTCGATTTTGACCGTTCATTTTATACCCACTTGATGGACTTTATTATAATTTCGAAAATTTACGAAATTTATTTTCTAGAAGTTTCAAATACTCTAGATCATATTTAACGGAGTGGATCGTCGATTTGGAAGCTCCATCATTGAAAACAACTTATGAGTATGAGGGCTCCAATACTCATAATAGTATAGTAGCCCTACCATATATATATCTAAGTTGAGCTAATACTCTTCAAAAGCACCAAGGGTTTATGGTGCTTTTGGTTTTTAGGCTTTGATGAGGAGATGTAGGGTTGGGATGATTGGTGGTAGTGGTGGGTAGAATAGCGTGTTTGATCCAACGGCTATTAGTAATTAGAAGTAGATCCAAGGCGGAATAGAAAACCTAGAAGCACCAAGGGGTTGGGTGCTTCTAAAGTATTCATAGCTCGAATAATTATATATATACACACACAGAACATATCTATAAGAAGTATGAGCTGACTACGCATAATCAATAGCATTCACGGCGGTTGGTGCTACCAAGTTTTTCCGCGTTAATTCTACCCCCTTTGACGATTTTTCACTTTATTAAGATCATACTATTCAACCAACCCCTACTCAACCATAGGGGACCACTATCATTTAACCGCCAATCCCTTTTATCCAAGGCCGCCGAAAACCTATGCACCAATTACTTGTTGCTATTAACAGTATAGTAGTCTATTCTATATATTGCTATATACCGAAACCTCGGTAGGTTATTATCGGACTTTAGTCAAATGGATTCAATAGTTGCGTCTGAGGAGAAATAGTTGACAATCCATTTGACATTCAAAATAGTTGGAAGGGTTAAAGTTGAGTTCCAAGTGAGGCATTAGGAAGGGTTTTAGCATTTGCTCGAACGCGAAAAGGACAACGAGCACTGCAAAACTGCAGTCTGGGCACTTGCTTACCGGCTGAAGATCCAGCGGCAGTACCGGTACAGGCCACCTGAGAACAGCCGAGCTCTCGGGTTTGCTATGTCAAGCTGTTAACGGTGAAGCCGCGTACCGTACCCCGCAGCAACGAGACAGCAACGCTCACGCGGTTTTGGGTGTAAACAGGGGCTTAACGGTGATCACCACCCTGTACCGATCACAAATGCTGCTCGAACAGCATGGCCTGGGTCTGCTCAAATAAAAAGACGGTTGGAGGTTTATTTGTAATTTGTAAAGCCTATAAAGACCCACCACCCCTCCTCTCCTTGTTCACAAGCAGTAACACCTCCTCCTCTCTCATTTTCTCCCTCTCTCTCTCTAGGAGCTTTTGAGAGTTGAAGGAATAGGCAATTGAAGAGGCATTTGGTGGAGAAGAAATGCAAATGGAGGAAGGCAACTTTTCTCTTCTCCCTTAGCTCAAGGAAAGGAAAGCTTTTGAGGTAAGCTCCATGAGCTCTCATGGTAGATGTCTAGGGTTTGGTTCAAATGCCCTACGAATGGTTTTAGATGGATCTTTAGATGATATTAAGCTTGTTTTTGCTTATCTCCAAGATCCATTTGGTGCTTATGCTATAGGGCATTGTTAGGGCACCAAAATTGAGGCTTTTGTCATAGATGGGTTTAAATATGAATTGACCTTGTAGAAACCTAATTGAATATTTCCGACGCGTTGGTGGACTCGGTTCGAAGATCCGACGAGTCTACGCAAAGGAATTGGAGAAAAAGACTAATTTGACTTCGTTTTGCCGTAGGCGAGAGAATAGGCAGTTAAAAATCACGAAAATTGAACCGTAGTACCTTAGCAACCATACGAGGTGGGGTGGTGCTTTCCGAAATCCTCGGATTTTCTTTTCTCTCTAAAATGTCATTTCTTGAGCAAATTTATATATTGAGCTTCATGCATTGTAGGGTATTTGAGAGTATATTGTTGCATGTTGCGAGTACAAATGCATATGAGATGATTGTAAACTAATGAGAACTTGTAAAACTCTATGTATGCATGAATGATGACAAGAACCTAGTAAAGGCAAAGAATCTAGTGATATTGAGAATAAATAACATTATGACATCAATAGTAGAGTGGCATCAATGAGTTTTGAATGCTAGTGTTACAAGTATGTCATTAATGAGAACAATAAATGCATGAGATTGAGTATAAAGAATATGTAGTGTGTGTGACACTAATGAGAGTTAAAAAATGCAAAAGATGAGATAGTTGACATTATGACACAACGTGGAATGACATCCTTATAGTTAAGGGTCAAATGAGCATTGCATCCTTAGAGTTAAGGATTGGATTCATACTTGCCTTTAAGTCTTGACTCGAGGGTGGTAGCTCCACCTCGAGAGATGAGCTCCGGAGTAGTCATCACTGGGTTGGTGGTTCCCCAAAGGATGGTCCAGTCGAGTGTAGTAGTCTCCTCGATACTAGAGATTTGAGTTTGTGAGTCGTTTGGGCGAAACCTACGGGCTAGCTAAGAGATTAAGTAATGGAATTGTGATCTTACATGCATCATGAGCATTCTATTTAAGCATCCTTATGATTATATCTTGTTCAGGCATATTAGCTGCATTTGTATAGTTTGGTTACTATCTATCTGTTTATTATTCTATTATGCTTAATTTAGACCTAGTGGGAAAGTTGGCGAGGTCGGCGGCCGAACCCACTGAAACTTTGTTGTAATTCTCACTCCACTATTTTCCACAGAGTCGGGACCGAGTAGCCGGCCGACGATCGCGGTAAAGGTATCGCGTCATAGACAGTGACTACCCCGAGTCGGTTTCATATTTATTTAGTTGCATACCCTATATGTCATCTTTTGTATTTGATGATGTTAGTATTATGGATATGATAAATGATGTAAAGAGAGTTTATATTTTGGAAAATCGTGTGATGTAAAAGAAATGATGGAAAGAATGTAAATGTAAAAGTTGAACGCATGTATGTGATTAAAAGTTAATCATTATACTTGTATGACTGTTTAGTTTAGAATCTTTCACTTTTGGCTACTACTTGCCCTCGTGAAAGCCATGTATGTATGTTTCCGCTTGTGCATCTATATACTTGATTTGTACTTGTGTTGAGCCTTGGCCAACAGGAGAAGTGCTGTCCGATTCGGCGTTGTATCGAACGTGCCCAAATCCGAACCAAATTGCGCGGCTCCGAGGCGTGAATAATAGCATACATACATATGTATTGTATGTACATACATACATATCGCATGTGTATATACATATATGTATATACATATATATATATATAGAGAGCTAGGCTGGTATATTATCGGTAGCACGGAAACCTCCGTACCACCATATTGTTTTCAATGATGCAGTTTCCAAATCGGAGATCGACTCCGTTAGACTTGATCTAAATTATTAAAAGTATTTGGAAACTAAATTTTATAATTTTTCGACATCATTTGGCTAGTAATCAAAAGATTCTAAAATTGACAAATTTTAATGGTAGATGTGATGCGTTCGTGAATTTAACGGTGTGAAATAATTCAAATTTGATAAAATTTTTATAAAATATTCTTTTCACTATTTAAAGTAAGATCAGTACTTCTGATCTTAAATTTAAGTTTTCTATCATTATTTTTTATGAGATTTTTATTTTCAGCCATTTATTTTAAACTACTCGTTTGATAAATAAATGGTGACGAAAAATTATGAAATTTAATTTTCAAATATTTTCAATAGTATAGACAGATCAAGTCTAACGGACCCGATCGTCAATTTCGAAGTCGCATTATTGAAAACAACTTAGTAGCACGGAGCCCTCAGTGCTACCGATAGTATACCAGTCTCTCTCTCTCTTTATATATAGAGAGAGAGAGAGAGAGAGAGTAAGGCTACTATACTCTTATGAGTATTAGGTCCTTCGTACTAATAAGTTGTTTTCGATGATGAGATTTCCGAATCGATGATCCACTCCGTTAAATATGATCTAGAGTATTTGAAATTTCTAAAAAATAAATTTTGTAATTTTTCGAAATCATAATAAAGTCCATCAAGCAGATATAAAATGAACGGTCGAAATCGAACGACGTACAAAAAATTAATGATCGGACCCTTCAATTTAAGATCGGGGTTATCGATCCTTATCGAGGTAGTGAATAGAATTTTCTTTTAAAAATTCAACCGATTCCGATTCTTTTACATCGTTAAACTAGCAAGTATCTCATACCGACCATTAAAAATTGTCAATTTTGTAACCTTTTGATCGTAAGGTAAATGATGTCCAAAAATTATGAAATTTGATTTCTAGAAGTTTTAAATGCTCTAAATAACGTTTGACGGTATGGATCGTCGATTCGGAAGTTCTATCATCGAAAACAACTTATGAGTACGAGGGCGATCGTACTCATAATAGTATAGTACCCGGACCCATATTGTATAAATAAACAAAAATAAATTAATATATATATATATATATATATATAATATGTGAACACGTATATGTATATATATACATATATACATATGTGCATATATCCTTGAGAATTCGCAGGGAAGTTATATCCATTTGCCCTAGTGCTGTCATTTAGCCTTTTATAATTAATAACTATTATACTTTTTCTGCTAACAAGTTTTGAATGTTTTTTCACAATACAGGCGGCCGATCGGTGTTTAGATTAAGATCTTTGTATAACTCTTAAGTTTAGTAATTCCATTATATGCATTTTAAACACTTCCATTTCTTGATTCATTGCTTCTATAGTTGCAGTCCTGACAATGTATTCTGGGTTTATAATATCAAGTTTGCAAGAAACTGTATCTTTTTCCCAGTATTTTATAGGGTTTTCTCCTATTATTTCTATCTTATCTAGTTGTGTAAGGATATCATCTATATCTTGTTGATGTCTTATAAATCCGATATTTAAAAGCATTTTTTCCGAATCTACATACTTTGTATTTCCTTTAAGATCTAAATCTATATCTAATAATTCTTCGTAATCAAAATTATCTATGTCGAATTCATCATCACTATTTGGGATTTCTATTATCTCTTTGTGTGTATGATTAGCATATGCAGTTAATTTTTCATAATTAATTAGACTTTTATCTTTAGTATTTTGGCAACAAGTTTGTCCTAGGCGACAATTGTCACAGCAATTACTTTTCTGTTTATGTTAGGTGGTTCATTTAGAACTGTAGGTAATCTTTTTAAATAAACAGGTGTTTGTGTTATCCTTTTATGAAAAGACACATTATCTCGAGCGAGTGTTATTCCTCCTAATTGGTCTAACATAAAATTTAATCCTAGAACGAAATCCATATTTATATTCAGATCCCCTAATCCAGGCTTTGGGTAGGTTATGATATTCACTATAAGAATTACATGTGTCAATAAAACTAATTTTACAATTATCTATATAATGGGTATAAATATGTGTAGTACCATCCATTTGTATTCCAAGAGAAAATTCGTCTGCTAATTTATAATATTCAGAAGGGACAATGGAGGCCTTTATTAGACTAGTACATCCCATATCTACTAAGGCTGTTGTTTCCACTACATGATTTTCAATTTTTATTTTGCAAGCTACTGTAATACTTTTTAATATTTTATCTTGGTTACAAATAAAACTATTTTCTATTATTCTATATTTGTCATGCTTTCCTTCTATTTGACCTTGTTCAATTTCTACGTCACTGGAGGTTCAGTAATAACTATTCCTTTTCCTTTATCCATTTTTCTAGGCAGTATCATTTCTATTTGTTGTTCAACTAAGGCCATCCGGCTTTCAAGTGCTTCAATTCATTTTATCAATGCTATATTTTGTAATTTAGTTTCATTATTTGTAGTTGTGGTCACCTTTAATGAAATTTTATATGTTTTTCAACACATTTGATGCATGCTTGAAAGAAGAGCTAAAGTGCATACCTTCTTGAGTTGTATTAATGAATATATATAGTACAAGAGATTGTCTTATTATAGTAACAATGACTACTATAGTAAGAGTATAACTAGGATAACATACTATATAATCCTACTCTATAGAAGGCAATAATACACAATATCCTAATATATCGTAACATCCTAATATAGATAAAATATATCGTAACATCCCCCCGCAAGCTAAGCATCCGGTGGTCGGATGCGAAGATTGAGCCGCAATATCGAAAACCGAGAGGATGACAGGGGCTTGGTGAAAATGTCGGCAAGTTGCTTGTCAGAAGGGATATGAATTAAGGCCAAATCACCCGACAGAACTTTTTCCCGCAAAAATTGATGATCAAGTTCAATGTGCTTCGTGCGAGCATGGAGAATAGGATTGGCCGCAAGGTAGGTGGTGCTGAGATTATCGCAATAAATACTGATAGAGCGCCATAAGAAAACACGAAGGTCACGAAGGAGACGACGAATCCAGACTGTCTCAGCAAGCGTGTAGGCTACAGCACGATACTCTGCTTCAGAACTAGAACGAGAAATGGTGGGTTGTTTCTTAGCGGACTAAGAGATAAGATTTGGCCCAAGAAAAATGCAATATCCAGAAGTAGAGCGACGTGTATCCGGGCAACCAGCCCAATCAACATCAGCGAAGCCCACAAGAGAAGGATTGTCGCAGCGAGAGATAGGAAGGCCATAAGTCAGCGTCCCCCGAATATAACGCAGAATACGTTTGACCGCTTACATGTGTGGTTCACGAGGTGCATGAAGATACTGGGCAACAGAGTTGACGGCATATGAAACGTCCGGTCTGGTGAAAGTGAGATACTGGAGAGCACCAACGATCTGACGATAAGTGTATGGATCCTCAAGAAGATGCCCTTCATGGGAAGAAAGACGAGATGTTGGCGAAAGAGGAGTAGAAACGGGCTTACTGTCAAGAAAACCATGTCGCTGAAGCAATTGATGCGCATATTTTTGTTGAGATAGATGAACACCAGATGGAGAGCGATGAACCTCAATACCCAAAAAATAATGCAGCGGTCCGAGATCCTTCATGGCAAATTCGCGTTGTAAAGTAACGATAAGAGCATCGAGAAGAGATGAGGAACTGCCGGTGACAATAATATCATCAACATACAAGAGGAGAACAAGAGTGCCAGAGGAAGAATGACAAACAAACATTGAGGGATCAGCAGTGCTGCCAACAAGACCAATCTCAGAAAGAAAAAAAGTGAAGCGCTGAAACCAAGCCCGAGGAGCTTGTTTAAGACCATATATCACTTTACGTAGTCGGCAAACGTGACTAGGAAGCGAAGGATGCACAAAGCCAAGTGGTTGTTTCATATAAACCTCCTCAGAGAGAGTGCCATGAAGAAAGGCATTCTTCACATCAAGTTGTCGGAGAGACCATCCAGAGGAGAGAGCGACTGAAAGAACAGTACGAATAGTGGTCGACTTGACAACCGGAGAAAAAGTCTCATCAAAATCAATGCCTTGTTGTTGTTTGTAACCCTGAGCCACTAGTCGAGCTTTGAGACGCTCAAGAGAGCCATCCGCCTTCTGTTTGACTTTGTAGACCCATTTACAGCCAATAAGATTGACAGAAGGAGGAGCAAGAACAAGCTCCCAAGTATTATTGGTGAGTAATGCATCAAATTCTTCAGCCATGGCAGCACGCCAACCTACATCCTGAAAAGCTTCATGAAAAGTGGTAGACTCAGTAGGAAGAGTAGTATGTGTAGAAGCTAGGAAGGAGGTAGACCCAGCAAAATTCTTAGCCATAGATCGAGTAAGCATAGAGTGTGTCCGGATTGGTAAGGAAGGCTCAGCAGGCTGAGGTGAAGGTGGCATGTCCGATGTGGAAGGCGTCAACTCAACAGGAGAAGGTGAAGCTGTAGCAGCAGAAGGTCGGAGAGTGTGTCGTCTGGTATAGACTCGGAGTTCAGGTAGACCAGCAACAGTGGCAGCATGTTCATCACTAACCTATGTGGCATCATGATTCAAAGTGGAAGGAAAAGTCGATACAGTCTCACATGGTGAAACAGATGCATTTGAACTAACATCCGGAGAAAGGCGTGTGAAGGAAAAACCAGAGATGGCATCAAGAGAGGAAGGACTTTCGCCCAATAAGGGAGGATTAGAAAGAAAATGTTGAAACATTTGAAAATTTGAGGTAGTGGGGGAAGATGAGGAAGAAAATTTGGACAGACAAGAGTAAGGAAAAACAGTTTCAACAAAAGTAACATGGCGAGAAATAAAAACTTTACCAGTGCTCGGATAGAGGCAGCGAAAGCCCTTATGTTTGTCAGAAAGACCCAAGAAAATACAAGGAAGTGATCGGGGAGAGAGCTTGTGATCTGCAATGTCCTGAACATCGGGATAACACAAACATCTAAAGACTCTGATAAGTTGCAAGTCAGGAGAAGCACAACCATGGAGAATGTCATATGGTGACCGCCCATTTAAAACAGTAAGAGACGGAAGTCGATTTACAAGAAAAACAGCAGTTTGAATGGCCTCAGCCCAAAAACGAGGAGGCAAGCCAGCTTGGAACAGTAGACTTCTATCAATGTTAGATAAATGCCTATGTTTTCTCTCAGCAAGGCCATTTTGTTGAGGAGTGTAAGGACAAGAAAATCGGTGAATAATTCCATTTTGTGAGCAAAAACTAGAAAACTTGTCATTTATAAATTCCGTACCATTGTCAGATTGAAAAATTTTTATTGAGCTGTGAAATATATTTTCAACCATCTTCTTGAACTCGAAAAATTTGTCAAAAACTTCATGTTTAAATTTTAAAAGATAAAGCCAAGAAAATCTAGAATAATCGTCGATAAAAATAACATAATATTTGTATCCAGAAACCGATGGCACAGGTGATTGCCAAACATCAGAATGAACAATATGAAAAGGAAAAGCAGATTGAGATTCCGAATCATGAAATGAGAGTTTAACATGTTTTCCCATATTACAAGCATTGCAGACAGATAATTTCAGTGCAGAATCAGAAACAATTTTATTATTTTTAATAAATGTAGAAAGAACAGGAAGACTAGGATGACCTAACCGTCTATGCCAGACATCTCCACTAAATCTAGATGCAATAAGAGCTAGTTGTTGCTTATTCCCTACACTTGCAAGTCTAGAAGAAATTGGATAAAGTGATGTTCCCGAGCTAGGACATCGAAGAAGCTCCTTCCCTGTTTCCTTGTCCTTCACAGAGAAACCAGTAGAGTCAAATTCAAAAAGAGAATTATTATCTTGACAGAATTTACGCACTGAAAGTAAATTTCTCTTAATAGTAAGAACAACAAGAACATTTTTTAGAGCAAAAGAGTAAGAAGATGTATTCAATTGAGCTTCACCTGTCTCAGTAATATCAAGTAAATTTCCATTACCAACAAGAATTTTTTCATGCCCACTATAAGGTTTAGAAGATGAGAGAATACCAGAGTTTGCGGTTATATGATTTGATGCTCCGGTATCCGGATACCAGACTTCCTCACCGGGTTCGTGAAGGTTCATAGCAGCAAAGGTCTGAGGAACTTCATCAGCAGCGAAAGAATGATTGAAGCGTTGTCTGCACTGAAGAGCAGAATGATTGAACTTTCCACATATCTGACATTGTATGCCGGACTTCGGAATGTATGGTTGTTGATTTAGAGTGTAAGATTGTTGAGGATAATTGGGTTGAGACTGTGGGTAGATTCCAGGAGATCCACGACCAGAATAGTATCTACCACGTTGTCCTCGGCCTCCACGATATCTACCTCCACGGCCTCCACGATTACCACGTCCACGATTGGCATAAAGAGCTTCACCGTCAATAGTGGGAATAATTACTACTGCAAACGCAGACACTTTGTAAAAATGATGGTTTGCGAAAAGATGTCCTACTCCTCTTCAAGCTCAGACTTCCAGCACATAAACGGCTAAATTCCTGTGCCAGGAAAGGCCTGCGAAAGAAGCTTGTCAGGAGTTGAAAGAACAGGTTGACTTACCGGCCGATCCGCCATCCTGGGCACCGATTCTGGCACTGCCTGTTACTGGAGTGGACTATGTGATTTACAGCGATGCGTCGCTGAATGGACTAGGGTGTGTTCTAATGCAGAATGGCAGAGTAATTGCCTATGCCTCTCGCCAGTTAAAGGATTATGAAAAGAACTACCCTACACATGATTTGGAGTTAGCAGCTGTGGTATTTGCTTTAAAGCTTTGGCGCCACTACCTTTACGGCGAGCATTGAGAGATTTACACAGATCATAAAAGCTTAAAGTACCTGTTTACACAGAAGGAATTAAACTTGAGGCAACGTAGATGGTTAGAGTTACTCAAGGATTATGATTTGACCATCCTCTATCATCCTGGAAAAGCTAATGTCGTAGCAGATGCTTTGAGTCGAAAATCGACGGAAAATTTGGCGATGTCAATAACAATGCAACCACTGTTGGTAAAGGAAATGGATCAATTGAATTTGAAAGTTGTAGCTCCTGATACGCCTTGGAGACTTATGTCATTAGTGGTGCAACCTACCCTGATCGATCGAATTAAGAAAAAGCAAACTCAAGATGAATTCCTGCAAAAGATTCGAGATAAGATCACTATTGATCATGATAGTGATTTTCGAGTAGATGATCAAGGATTGTTGAAATTCGGTGATAGGCTCTGTGTACCGGCAGATTCTGGTATTAAAGAAGAGATTCTTGCAGAAGCACATCGGGCCCCGTATACTGTACACCCGGGGAGTACGAAAATGTATAAGGATTTGAAGTTAACTTACTGGTGGCCTAGAATGAAAAAGAAAGTTGCGGACTTCGTGGCTAAGTGCTTAACTTGTCAGCAGGTTAAAGCTGAACATCGACTTCCTGCGGGAAAACGTCAGAGCTTACCCATACCAGTGTGGAAATGGGAGAGGATCACTATGGATTTCATCATTGGATTACCTCGCTCACAAGCAGGTCACGATGCCATTTGGGTAATTGTAGATAGATTGACTAAATCTGCCCACTTTATTCCAATTCATACAGTGTGGTCGGGGGAAAGACTCGCACAAGTGTATCTTGATGAAATTGTGCGATTACACGAAGTACCTGCCTCGATTGTTTCAGATCGAGACACCCGATTCGTTTCACATTTCTGGAAGAGTTTACAGGAGGCCATGGGTACTCGATTGGATTTTAGTACTGCTTTCCACCCCCAGAGTGATGGGCAGTCCGAGCGTACCATCCAGACCCTTGAAGACATGTTGCGGGCCTGTGTGATTGACTACCCGGGCAGTTGGCCACAGTTTCTACCGATGGCTGAATTCGCTTATAACAATAGTTATCAAGCAAGCATTCAGATGGCACCTTTTGAGGCCCTTTATGGTAGAAAGTGCAGATCACCACTTCATTGGAGCGAAGTGGGAGAAAGGTTGGTTTTGGGTCCAGACGTATTACAAGAAGCTGAAGCTAAAGTTCGACTGGCACGAGAACGTTTACTGACAGCACAAAGTCGACAAAAGAGTTATGCGGACAAACGTCGGCGAAAACTGGAATTTCAAGTTGGCGATCATGTATTCCTAAAGGTTTCCCCGACGAAAGGAGTTAAAAGATTTGGCATTCGAGGGAAGTTGAGTCCCCGATTCATTGGACCCTACGAGGTATTGGAGCGGATAGGCCCTGTAGCGTATCGGCTTGCGTTACCGCCGAATCTCGCAGGAGTACACAATGTATTTCATGTATCTACACTGCGAAAGTATATCTTTGATCCGACCCATATATTGGAGAGTACTCCAGTGGATTTACAAGAAGATTTGAGCTTTGAGGAGCATCCAGTGAGAATACTAGCTCGAGAAGTGAAAAGGCTTCGAAATCGCGAAATACCCTACGTGAAGATCCTTTGGAGCAATCACGAGGAACGGGAAGCCACTTGGGAACTGGAGAGTGCAATGCAAGAGCATTATCCCTATCTATTCTCGATGGAATCGTGAGGTAAGTGTTTATAAGTTTCGCGGACGAAACTTCTTTTTAGGAGGGGTGAATGTAATACACTGAACTTTTGCAAATTGCGAAATTCGAGTGTGAGGAATGATATGTGGAACCCTCCCACATGTTCATAAGGGTTTAAAGATGTTTACACTTAAGTTTGAGAGTGATCGGAATGTCGGAAACAGGAAAGTGCATTGAACAGGCGAAAATCAGCTTTTTCTGCTTGCTGTACCGGTACAGCCATTCGCTTGTACCGGTACACAATGCAGAAACGTGGCAGCTTGGGTATTTCGGTAATTTCACATCTTGCTCCTATCTATTTCATTCCTGCACGACTCTAGGGACTCAGTGAAGGTTGCTAGAGCTCAGAGAAGCTTCTTTCACCTTCTCTCTTTCTCTCTCTCTAGGGTTTTTCTCTCTCTAGAGAAAAGTCGCCGTTTTGCGCCGATTTCGCGCCGCACTCGTCGCTCGCTGGTTCGGTGGGCTTGGGGCCAGCTTTTAAAAGGTAAAGGGAGGTGTTTTGACAGTGTCTTTCATGTCTATTACTGAGAGTTGCTGAACGAGAACTTTAGAAAAGTATTTAGTTCAATTTCTCTCTAGTTTGCGGTTTATCGTCGGAATTTGACGTGTTCTTGTTCCGTTGCTTCCAGCAGAGTTTGTCTGGGGTTCTTGCAGCTAGAAAGGAGATATCTAGCTGTGACTTACCCACGTTGATCCAGGGAAAAGTTACCCTGAGGCTTGATACAGGTATTTAGTCATCTAACGAAGTTATTCCGGATCTATAGGTGACTTAATCGAGTAGTTAACGCAGTTTGAAGTCGTTTCTTCGCTGCAGGTTTCCAAATTCAGTTTAACTAAATTGAGGACCCGGGGATCTGGTTTGGAGGATGTTCTAACCAAGGGTAAGCTAGAACTTCAGTTAGAAAACCGAAATCGCAAGTTTCCGGCTATAATTATTACTATTCAATGATTTTGATGCCGTTTTGATGTCGTTCGGAGCAGGAGTGCGATCGAGCCTGGGATCATCTTCAGTTGACTTGTGAGGGCCCTTAGAGGCATAACCGAAGGTATTGAACTAGCCCTAAACAGGGATTCAAGTTGCTTTTGTGTACAAAGTAAAATTGTGCCGATTTCGGATATTATACTGATGGTTTCCAATTCGGATTTGATGTTCGTTTTTCAGCGGAGTCGAGGCCTGTTAGAACTGATTGTGGGACTTCTTTTGGGCTGATCGGAGCCTAGTACTAGGTGGGTTTGACCTAACCAGAGCAAGTGGAGCTCCCCTATGTTCTAATATGTACTATAGAATTGATGCATAGTGGCATTTAGTGATTAGATGATTGAATTAGAGATTTTGGAACATGGTCCGTAATGTCTTGATGCTAATAGATGAAATTTCTATAATGAGAACTGATATTACAATGAATATTTTTATATTTAAGTTCAATTTTTGACCTTATGACAAAGATATAAGGACGATGCACTTATAAAATAGAGATATAACATGCCTTTTTGTTGCTTTGTATGCATATAGTGAAGATAAAGATTCTAATCCAGTTAATTTGAGCATTACTTCTTGCATGCTTAGCTAAACTTAAGTGGATTTTGTTGTTATTCTATTTGTGATATTGAAATTTCCGTCAAGATGCGTGTCACGCCCCAATCCCCGCCAATTTGGTCGGGTTCGGGTCACATCAATAGACGCCGAACGGACAGAGCCTCCCATGTCCGCCCAAGGCTCTAACAACATGTATAAATAGGCAATCAACAAGAGAATTGCATATATAATACAGGGCTTGCACGAGAGCAAGCAACAACGGAAGCGAAAGCTCTAAGCTAAATATACATCACACATGATATTTGATTTCATTTAAACCAAATTCAAATAAACAAAACTATTACATTCCATTCAACCATCATATCTTTTACATTTAGTCATCCACCAAATACATGATTGTTTACAACTTTACTTCTCTAATTCAACAAAATAAAGCTGCTACATGTACACCAAAAGGGAAATGACTACAAAATGTAATGCTACTCCGGTGGCCGCTACCTACGGCGCTAAACCCTTGCCCCGGTCCTCCGCCGCCCCGCTCGTGCTAGGATCTGTAGGGTTAGTGGTGTGAGAACTACAACGAAGTTCCCAGTGGGCTCGGCATCCGACCTCGCCGACTTACCCACTAGGTCCATCCAGGCATAAGTATTTCAAAGGAGGAAAAGTAACCACCACCAATGCAACTAATACTATGCCTGCAAGAAAGAAGTCAGTAGATATATAATTTCAATGCGATAATGGAAATGCATGCATGCTCCAATCATAAACAAACTTTGGCTCTTACCCAATCTTACCGGTTAACTCTGTTAACCCCAATAACTCACAACCCAAAATCCCTTAATAACGGGGGACTCGAACCTCCCTAGGGACCGTCAACTGGTGGGACTTTACCACGCCCAGTGGTGACCAACTCCGGAGCGCACCGCTCGAGGGGGAGCGACCTCCCTCAAGCCAAGACGAAATGTGAGTATCGATCTAATCCTCAACTTGAGGACTCATAGCCACTAGTCACAATGCCAATGTCACGATAGATCTCTACCTATTCATTCTTGCCACTCTCAAGGCTTTACCTTTGACGATGTCAAAATGGGTTAAACTATATTCAACGGTTCATCTCTCAATGCAAATCTTGTTTCTATGTCAACGTCACCCTTGTTTTCTATTGTCCAAGTCCATTCTCACATTCACACAACTTGAGGGTCCAATTACACAGGTCCATTTTGGTTCTATCATCCTCTATGTTCAACTACGTTAGAAGCATATAAATAAAGTCAAACCAAATTTCACATGTAACTACCCTACCATGCATGAATGGGTGTATATATAACATATACGCTCAAGAATAGAGAAAACAGACATAGAAGGAAATCCAACGATTCCGGCGTGCACCCCCCACCTCTGTTGGTTGTGTGGGTGTAGATTACGAGGGCTCCCGCACTTTACGAAAGCCGATTTCGCGCCCTATAATTAAAATAGTGCCATATTAGGCCTTTTTGTGCATGAACTATACCCTAACATTTTCGTAATGTTAAACGGAATTGCCCAACGTGTTTAGGGCACCCCCAATTAGGTTTCTTCGGGGTCAATTTGTCCCCGAACAATCCTAGGGCAAAAGCCCTAAATCCAAGCCCTAATATTGTCATTTAGGGTTTTCCCATGAATTGATCCCAACCTTAAGCAAACAATAGCTTAGGATCATCTAAGAAGCACTCTAGTAAGGTTTCTAGACCTTTGGTACCAATCCTAGGGCTCCAAACACCACTTCCAAGGATTCACCATGAGAGCACCTTGAGCTCTTATGGGTACCATGGTATTCATGGCTCAAGAGAGCCCCTAAAGCCTCTAAGGAGCACAAAGCTCCAAATCCCTAAGCCAAAATCCAAACCCTAGAGGAAAACTTACAAAACTTACCTCTAGTCCAAGCTCCACCAAGAATCTTCTTGTTGGAGAGCTCCTAGAACCTCCAAAACACCAAATCCACCTTCTTCCCCAAGTTCTTCTTCTTCTTCTCCGGAGAGAAAGTGAGGAAATAAGAGAGGAGGAGGAGAATGGCTGTGGGAGAGAGGGGTTGGGCCATATATAGTGTTGTAACAATTGCACTTAAGCCCCTCCACATGTTTCCTCTTGAACTGCCCAAACTGGGCATTTTTCGCCTTCGGGGACCGGTCTCCCCGACCAGGGACCGGTTCCCGAACGGGGGTTTTCCGGAACTTAGCCAAATTTTCGAGTTTTTCTGCTGTTGGGCAGCGAGGGACCGGTCTGCCCCTCCAGGGACCGGTCTCCCGAGGACCGGTCTCACCACCAAGGACCGGTTGCCTCAGGACTTCCTGGCAGGCTACGCGCACGGGGACCGGTCTCTCCTTCAGGGACCGGTCCCCGAGAGCTCAAAATCTAGGACTTAGCCAGATTTCCAAATTTGCTCTCCGGGTCCCTTTTTGCTCCGTTTAAGAACTCCAATGCACCTTGGGTCCGCTTTAACCCGTTCAATTTCGCGTTCCGCTCGTGTTGACGGAACTCGACGCGATTTACGAGGGATGTGGTGTGTTACAGATCGAGACTGAGAACATTACAAATGAAAACATGATATTGAGATATGTGGACAGTGGAATATGCTTGCTTGCCATCGTGCTCATTCGCACACGCTTGTGAGGGTCGCTCCCTATAAGCCGGCACTCCGGAGTTAGCCTACGCGACAGTTGCTCACCCGTGCGGGATTGGGTGCCGAAGTAGATTGCCGTGGGGAGTATATACTACCACGGGGCCATTAGGCGCGGCGCAAGTTGGGCTACCTTGGGTAGATCCTTATGAATGAAAAGAAAATACTAAATGACAAAGGACAGTAATGAATGCTCATCAGTTCATTGTCATATTACTACAACATCATGTTCGCTTTGGGTTTTTTTTTTTTTTTTTTGGTTTTTATAGTATTTATATCATTGCTATGCTTCTATTACTCAACTGATTCATTACTGCAGAAATCATGATTACATGTGATTACATGCCTATTGCCTGTTAGCATTGCATATTTATATCGTGTAATTATCGCTTTTACTTTCCTTTAGTACATCTTGAACCTAGTGGTGTAATTCGCCGAGGCTGGCGGCTTACCCACTGGAAACTATTGTTAATAGTTCTCACGCCCTTTTTTTATGGTTGTTTTTACAGAGCCATCTACAGGAGAGGCTAGGGATCGTGGCAAGGGAGTCGCGTCTAGCTAGACTTTGCTAGGAGCATGCTAGTCGATCACCTTGCTACTCGGGCTATGGCCGAGGGTGATGTCCCTATGTATAGAGAGACTACCATTGTATCTTCTTTTGTATGCCCCGTGATGTATATGTACTTTTTGGACAGTCACTATAGTTATGATACTCTCTATCTTTTAGTCGAGATTTTGGATTGTACACTCTTTGTTCTGTTGCTGATAGTATATCGACTTGTACTTTGCTCTGATATCAGGATAGGATTTTCTATGTTTCTCTTCCTATCGACTTGTGTTCTTGTAGACGCCTTATATACTACAGGTGTATGGCGGGTCTGTGTACGTACCAGATATGCTTCCGCTGGTACCCGGGCGTGACAGTCCCTCATGTGATCAACTGAGAGCGAGGTTGGATTGTGGTGAATCGTTGGCGATCGATTCGCACTGTCAACGGGACTTGTGGAAATTTGGAATGCAATCGGTGCGAAATGTGCTACATTTCATCCCCAGGAAGATTACTAGTTGAGGAGGACAAGATGAGTTTGAGCATAGGTGCTTAACCATAAGAATGTGAGAGTGTCCTAGTGATTAAGTGACAATGGCAGTTGAGACTCTCGCTGCGAGGATATGTCGATCCCTGTCCATTAGGATGTGGTGAGCGAAAGGATCGCTCTTGGACCAGAGGTGTTGTGGAGGTTGGCATAGAGGTTCGCCTTGGGTGACCGTAGGGATGCAAATCGGGCGGATCCGGGGGCGGGAGAGTTCCCCCACCTCCCGCTCCATTTCTTATCGGGGCGGGGCGGATTCGGGGCGGGTTACTTTTCATTTTATTTTTCGCTCCCACTTACCTCTCCATTCGGGGCGGATCGAGGCGAGAGCCGGATTTTTGATGGATCGGGGCGAATTGAAGGAAGAAAAGAGTCTCCCACCTTCCGCTCCATTTACTTGGCGGATCGGGGCGGATTCGGGGCGGGTTATATTTTTTTATATTTTTTGTTCCCACTTACCACCCCATTCGGGGCGGATCGGGGAGGAGCTCCACCAACCCGGATCCATTTGCATCCCTAGGTGACCGGGACGATGTGCTCGTTCGGTTGTGTACCGACGAGGTTTTGAATTCGCGAAGGAAAGCGATGTCTTTGAGGATGTTACCTTTGTGGTGTTGGATATGTGGTGTCGAGAAAAGAGTGGATCTCGATGCATTGGGCCCTAGAAAATTTTGGGAGTATGAGTATACGGTGACCTTTAGGCTAATGGTACCGCTGATGTGGAGGCAATGCACTGTTACATGCAAAAGTGACATGTTTTGGTTGTGCATTCCGGACTCGTGAAGATAGGACTCTACAGAACCTTATGATTCTGTATGATGATGAGCGTGAAGTGAGCGCATCGAGTGCGAGGTCTTGGAAACTCGAGATGTCATGCCCCGGGACCGATACCAATTTGGGCCTGCCCGGGCACGTCAAACAGACACCGAATGGACAGAGTTTCCCCTGACTGCCCAAGGCTCATCACCTGTACATTTTCAAGTAGAGGAAAGCACTAGCGGAAACATACACAAACGGCTTACACGAGGGTAAGCAATAGCCATGAGTGAAAGAAAGGAAACTAAACATCTACTCAAGTATTATGATTCAACTTTTGATCACATGCATCGCATTTAACCTTCATATTCATGATTCTTTACATTGCTTGCATCATTTCTTTTACATCACATTTGCTCTAAATAAACATTACATTCTTTGCTTTACATCACTAGTCATCAAATACAAAAGATGATCAATTGGGTAGCTACTATCAAAACATGAAATAACCCAACTCCGGTGGCCTCTGACTATGGTGCGATACCTTTACCACGGTCGCTCGCCGGCTCGCTCGGTCCCGGCTCTGTGGAAATAGAGGGGTGAGAACTACAACAAAGTTTTCAATGGGTTCGGCCCCAATCTCACCGACTTTTCCACTAGGTCTAACTGAGGCATAATAGAAGAAATAAGCAGATAAGTAGCCAACTATACAAATGCAGCTAATATGCCTGAACATGCTATCAATAGATGCTCAATATAAATTCATGAAGAATGCATGGTCTTTGTTCTTTGTTCTTTGTTCTTTCGTTCAATCTCAAGGCTAACCCGGGGGTATCGCCTCATTAACTCACCAACTCAAAATCCATGATCGCAGGCCCTCAGCTTCCTCCCGCTAGGATCGTCCTCTGAGTAACTCATCCCAGTGATGACAAACTCTGGAGCGCATCGCCCGAGGGGGAGCGACCACCCTCGAGTAAGGACTTATAGCGAGTATGATCAATCCTTAACTCTAAGGATATTCAGTTCAATCTGTTCCTTAACTCTAAGGAATTATGCACAAATGACCCTTAGCTCTAAGGTTGAATGTCATTGTGTCAATCTCATATTCTTTGCATTCTTTATCTTTGACCATGTCACTACACTAACTCTAGTGTTCTTTACATTCTTTAATTTCATTATGTCTTTACACTAACTCTAGTGTTCTTTATGCCACACATTTAATGCTATCTCTAGCCATTATTTTTTATGCCACATTTTGTTGCTAACTCTAGCAATTGTCATTCTTTGTAACACATTGTTCTCTTTGATTCCACACATAGCTCTAGTGTTCTCTACGTCAACCTTTATGCTAACTCTAGCTTTCATTCTCACATTTCATTATCCTCATGTCATATGTCACTTATTCTTTAACTTTACTAAGTTCTTATCATCATACATGCACATATAGGGTTATTACATGTCTTATTGGTTCTCAACCATCATGATGCACTTCAACTCACAAAATGCAAACATCCACATTATTATCATCTCATTACCCTAATCATGCATGCAACAATTATATATGTATGCTCAAGAAGTGACACATTAGACATAAAGAAAATTCCAACAAGTTTGGATAGCACCACCCATCTCGTAGGCATACTAGGATGCTACAATAATTTTCTTGAAATTTTTAGACTCCTAGTTCGTCACTTGTGGCAAAACGAAGCCATATTAGGCCATTTTGCACATAACTTTACATCGGCTTTTCGTAACGTTAAACCGAGCGCACTAACGCGTCGGAAATACCCCCAATTAGGTTTCTAGAGGGTCAATTTCACTTTAGAACCCTCACAAGCAAAAGCCCCAAATTTGGGTGCTCTAGCTTCACATATACCAAATCTAGGATTTTGATCTCAAAGATAAGCAAAAGAAAGCTTAATCTACTCTAGAGGTTCCGTAAAAACCATTCTTAGCTCAATCCAAACCCTAGTTTGGATTCTACCATGAGAGGGGTTGAAGCTCACCTCTAAGCTTCACCACATATACCCAATCCATGGTTTCGATCTCTTAAAGAAGCAAAAGAAAGCTTCAAATACTCTCAAGATTCTATAAAAACTATTTCTAGGTCATTTGGTTCTCATTGTAGGGTTTTACCATGAAAGGGATCAAAGCTTACCTCAAAACTTTCCTTTCTTTGTGCTAGAGGTGAAGGAGAGGGAGTTACTGTTATGGCGGTAATCAATAAAACAATGAAGCGAATAATTTTATTAATGTGGAGAATAATCAATAGATTCGCGGTGCGCTTGTTCTACACAGTCTTAGCTTTTTATGGTGCATATGGATAACAAAACAAAATAAAATCTAAACTGACTAACAAAATCCCTCGTAAAAAATCTAACAAACTAAGAAATCTTAATAACAAATCTAACTAACTAACAATTTGATCTTATCTTCAACACGCCCCCGTAAGATCAAATCTTGTAACGCCAAGTTCTTCACGACACCAAATAAATTTCTCCAATGGTAATGGTTTGGTGAAAATATCTGCTATCTGGTTTTGAGTGGAAACATGTACCATCTGGATATTGCCGTTTGCCACTTGATCGCGAATGAAGTGGTGACGGATCTCAATGTGCTTGGTGCGGCTGTGGTGCACCGGATTTTTTGCCATTGCAATCGTCGATTGGTTGTCACAATAGATGACCGTCGGATCTAATTGCTTCAGATGCAAATCACATAGAATCCGACGCAACCAGATTGCTTGACATGCTGCACCAGTGAGTGCAACATACTCAGCCTCGGAAGATGACAACGCCGTTGTGTGCTGCTTCTTTGAGGACCAACACACTGTACTTGAACCGAGCTTGAACGCGAATCCGCTTGTACTTCTCCGATCATCAATAGAACCTGCCCAGTCACTATCAGAAAAACCAAATAAAGAAAAATTGTTAGCTTTAGTGAACCACAATCCATGATCGCTAGTCCCCTTCAAATATCTCAATATCCGCTTCGCTGCGCCCATGTGAATCTTGCTAGGATATTCCATAAATCTTGACAGAAGGCTCGTTGCAAATGAAATGTCCGGTCTAGTATGAACCACATATAACAAGCTCCCAATCAAACTCCTATACACATTGGGGTCAACTTTTTCAGCACCGTCTTCAACTGAAAACTTCATATTGGTTCCCAATGGATTTGTTATTGGATTACAATCCTTCAGTCCAAATCTGTCAAGCAAGTTAGATATATATTTCTTTTGCGACACAAAAATTCCTTTCTCCCCTTGTGTTATTTCAAGCCCCAAAAAATAATTCATCAAATCTAAATCAGTCATTTCAAATTCTTGTACCATATGACTTCTAAACTCATCAATCAACTTTTGAGAATTACCAACATATATTAGGTCATCTACATAAAGACACACGATCAAAATTTCTGTACCTTGGGTCTTCACATAAAGTGTGGGATCACTTTCACTTCGACTAAAACCACCCTGCATAAAATGAGTATCAATTCGACTATACCAAGCTCGGGGTGCTTGCTTGAGGCCATAGAGTGCTTTCTTAAGCCTGTACACCTTCTCTTCTTGTCCTTTAACTTCATACCCCTGAGGTTGCTTAACATAAACTTCATCATGCAAAACACCGTTTAGAAAAGCAGATTTAACATCAAACTGGAAAACCTTCCAACCAAATTGTGCCGCTGGAGCCAAAACAGTTCTAATAGTATCAAAACGTGCAACTGGAGCGAAAGTTTCGGAAAAATCAATACCTTCACGTTGTAGATACCCTTTCACTACGATTCGCGCCTTTAATTTCTGAACCGATCCATCAGGTCTGAACTTGGTCTTGTAGACCCACTTTAGACCAAGTGCTTCTTTGTTCGGGGGTAGTTCTACAAGTTCCCAAGTTTGATTGGCTCCAATGCATCCATCTCCTCATTCATAGCTTTGCACCACTCCGACGATTTAGCCGCATCTTCAAATCCTTCAGGCTCAAGCATCAAGCCGAATTGACATCTTTTCGTCCTTGCATATATCTCCTGAAGTGACCTCACCTTGGACGGCGTTGTTTCTGGTGAAGAAGTTGTCGAAGAACTTGCCGAAGAACAGGGTGTGTTTTGTGGGGTACTCTGAACTTCTTCTTCAACCAATCTAATAGGATCCTTCGGCTTTCTTTCGGTCCAGGCTTCATACGGAGTAATACTCTCCAAAGATGATGTAGGACTCCGATTTAAAATGTGTGTTGCTGTGGAGACCGCCTCCGCCCAAAACTTATTCGGTAATCCCTTAGCCTTCAACATGCTCTTTGCCATCTCGACGAGGGTTCTATTTTTTCTCTCCGCGACCCCATTTTGTTGCGGGGTGTAACTTGTCGTCAACTGCCTAAAAATACCATGTGCTTCACAAAAAGCTTCAAATTCATTAGAAATAAATTCACCACCTCTGTCTGTACGGAGAGTTTTAATTTGATAGCCCGTTTCCTTCTCAACCATATTTTTGAACTTTTTAAAGCATGCAAAAGTATCTGACTTATGTTTCACAAAATCAACCCATGTCATACGGCTAAAATCGTCAACAAAAACAACAAAATAAAAATTATTATTCAAAGACGGTGTTTGCATTGGCCCACAAACATCCGCATGTACGAGGGCCAGAGGTTTCTTTGCTCTCTACGTGCTTTTCTTTGGAAACGGAGATCGATGATGCTTCCCTCGTACGCAGCTTTCACAAATCGAGTCACTTGGTGCAATATGCGGCAATCCATCAACCATCTCCTTCTTATACAAAATCTCTAATCTGTCAAAACTTAAATGTCCGAACCTTTCATGCCACAACCAATTTTCATTAGTAGATACTTTCATAGCCAGATTTCGAAAATCATTATATAAAGGAAAAATTTTATTTTTCGCCATGGCAACTTCAGCAAGCAATTCTGTTTTCTGGCTATCTTTAAAAATGAGGCATTTACAATTTTCAAACACCAAAGAATATCCCAAAGTAAGAAATTGGCCAACACTGAATAAATTTGCATCCAAACCAGGAACATAAAGAACATCCGATATTTCTGTGATACCATTAAAGTTTACCTTTACAACTCCCTTACCTTGTGCTTCACGAATACGACCATCTCCCATTTTTACCGGCCTTCGAATCGATCTGTCCAACTCGATAAATATATCATCTCTTCCTGTCATGTGAGCACTGCAACCACTATCCAAATACCAAATATTTTCCAAATTTGTATTTACGGTGTAGCAAGCAAAAAGAACATCAGATTCAACATAGTTAGCATCAACTTGAGAATTATTCTCCTTTTTCAAACGACAAAATCTCTCTATATGGCCATATTTCTTACAATAAAAGCATTGGATATTCTTAAAGGTGTTACCTCGTTCCGATCCATAGGATTTGTTGTTGTTTCGTTGATCTGGCCCTCCATATCTACCTCTTCCTGTATTTCCTTGACCATGACCACCGCGACCTCTTCCACGACCACCTGATGAAGCTTGCCGACTGTAATCTGCTACTCCTTTATCCCTATCTTTTGATACATTCAAAAAAGCATTCTCCACAAAATTTTCATGAGGTTTGTCAATGCGATCCTCATGCGACAAAAGAGAGCCCAAAAGTTCGGTACAAGAATATTTAGTAAAATCTTTCGACTCTTCAATAGCAGCCACAACATGATTATACTTAGGAGTCAAACTTCGTAAAATTTTTTCTACAACTTTTTGATCCGACAAATCTTCACCATATGAACGCATGGTTGTTACTAGTTCCATAACTTTTGAGAAAAAAGAATGAACATTTTCATTTTCTTGCATGAAAGTAGTCTCAAATTTACGTCGTAAAGTTTGAAGTTTGACTCTAAGTACCTTTGAACTGCCCTGATACTCCTTCTGTAGCGTATCCCATGCTTCCTTCGATTTTGTCGCAGCAGCAATGTGCGAAAAAATCGAGTCATCGATGGCTTGCTGGATGAAGAAGAGAGCCTTTGAGTCCTTCTTCATATTCTCTGGGGTAGCATCCGTGTACCCCTTCTCCACAAGATCCCATAGATCTTGCGATCGCAGCATCGTCTTCATCTTGATGCACCAGAAATCATAGTTCTCCCCTTTGAAAATGGGAAGAGCAGTTTGGGATCCGCCGACCCCACTGATCGCCATCGACGTAGCCACCTCTCACGAATCCTGACGCTCTGATACCACTTGTTATGGCGGTAATCAATAAAATAATGAAGCGAATAATTTTATTAATGTGGAGAATAATCAATAGATCACGGTGCACTTGTTCTACACAGTCTTAGCCTTTTATGGTGCATATGGATAACAAAAAAAATCTAAACTGACTAACAAAATCCCTCGTAACAAATCTAACAGACTAAGAAATCTTAATAACAAATCTAACTAACTAACAATTTGATCTTATCTTCAACAATTACTCCTTCGCCGCTCCCCTGCCTTCTCGTGTCAGACACTTCTTCTTCCTCTCTACTTCACTCGACGTCTTCCGCAACGACCACAATTTATGAGCGAGATCTCGTACGAGATACGTCTTCATCGGTAAACCCTCGCTCCTCTTGCCGTCTTCATCGGTACTCCTCTCATTATCTCTCTCACCTGCTGCTATGAATGCGATGGATCTCGTCCGAGATCCATCCTAACCCCTAATTTCTCTGTCAAACCATCCGATAAGACTGGTAATAATGGCTACTTCCTCCATCTAACCCTATCTGGGGTTCTCCTCCTTCCTCGCCAAATATGCTGTGTTGTCAAGTCGCCCATTAAGTGCGACAACCAACCTCGCAGGTAAAGAGAAGGGACTTTTCGTGGCCTTTTTCTCTTTAAACTGAGTGGAATGCAAAGGTAGGCTTCTCTTTACAACTTACTTAGAACCCTAGCTCTGTTTCCATTTTTGGTGGCTTCTCATTGTACCTCTGTTGGAGTTGAAGTACTCGGTGTTGGAAATAATCACATCTCGGTAAGATATTTTAGATTATCTCATAATTTTATGTATCTTTTGTAGATTTGCCTTCAACAAATTACTATAGTGACTTTATTGGGTACTCCTCTGTTTTGCTAAGAGACATTTGAAACTCAATATTTCGAAAAATTCTTAAAAAGCTTTTGGGTTCAAGATAAGCTTTTATATACAATGTTAAGCTGTTCGGTTTCCAGTTTTGTATTTCAGTTCACATCATCTGAAAACACAAAACTAGAAACTCATGCATATGTACATACATTTGGGAAGTTTTTATGGTTTGTTATCTGTTTAATATGTGGCCAAGTATGCTGAATTGAAAGAAATTAACGACATCCATATCAGGATTTGTTTGGAGGGAAAGTTTTCTTTAAAAAATAGGCAGTGATGTAGGGAAAGGTATGTTACATATCCACGGCAGGGAGGCATGGTTTTTCTAACTGCTGCAACCGTCATGGAGTCATGTATAACCTTATCCTCTGAGCCACTTTACAAAAAAAAAAAGCATATCGAGACAGCACTAAACCAATCAGATATGTAAGCAGTAATACACATGATTGATTTGTTTGCTTACTCATCTCAGATGGCCCCCCTTAAAAAGTCGCAGCAAGCTAATTTGAAAAACAAAAGCTCATTTATTGATGTTGGCTCAGCTGATAGCCAAAGTTTAGATTGCCCTCTGCAAGATTCAACAAAAAGTAGGGTAAGATCCTCAAACTGGACACCAATAATGGACTTTGCAATGTTGAACCTAATGACAGAGAAGCATGCTCTTAGAAATTTTGTCAATAGGAGTTTTACGCCTTTGTCGTGGATTAAAATAGTTCGAGACTTCAATGAGAGAACAAAATTGGGCTTTAACAAAGTTCATTTGCAAAATCGTTTGAAAGTCTTGAAGCGGCAATATTTGATGTATCAAACTTTAGCCAACAAAAGTGGATGGGGGTGGGATTACACACAAAATATTCCAACTGTCGGTGACCCTAGTGATTGGGATGCCATTATAGTGGTATATTTTTAATTCTATTACCATTTATGTTCTTTTGTTAACCAAACTTGTTTATTGTTTAATGGTGATATTTGTATATCCTCTTTGTATGTTGCATGTATAGGAAAATCCAGCTTATGCAAAGTGCTGAGACAAACCATTTTTGGCATATCAATCTATTGAATTCCTTACGGGAAAAGGTACTACAACCGGCAGACATGGAGTAACTTCGCGAATGGATGTCGAGGATGTTCGTAGCACATCTTCATCCTTTCCTGCTACGCAACCACTCGACATGGAGAACTTAGGAAAAAATTTAGAGGAGGCACTACAAGAAAACTATTATTTTGTGGAGCAAATTTTTGCCACAAAAAGTACATTTTTTGCCACAAAAATGTTTTTGTGGCCAAATATATTCCGCCACAACGTCGCCATAATAACACCGCTGTTAAAAATTATTGTGAGGAAAAAACTTTCACCACAAAACAAGTTGTTATTTGTGACGAAAATGTTCGTCGCAGATACTGTTTTACATATTGTGAAAAAACAGTAATTATTGTGAGAAAAAAATATTCACCACAAAACAAGTTGTTATTTGTGACGAAAATGTTTGTCGCAGATACTGTTTTACATATTGTGAAAAAACAGTAATTATTGTGAGGAATAACTTTTGCCACAAAATAATTTATTATTTGTGACGAAAATGTTCGTCGCAGATGCTGTTTTACATATTGTGAAATAACAGTTATTAACGGAGAAAATAAATCGCCATAAAATATTTTAAACTTTTGTGGCCATTTAGTTCGTCACAATAGTGTTTCATATTATTTATGTCTACAATAATTCTACATTAAAATATAAGTATTCTTTTCTAATAGTTAACTGACTTTTTGTGAGGAATTTTAAAAATCGTAAAAAAAAGGTGCATATTTGTGTCCAAACTTTATGTTTTGTCACAAAAAGTTATTACTACTGTGGCAACAATAGTTTTTTGGTCATATAAAAATTGCTAGTGTTAATGTCGATCTTTTGTAGCCATTTTCTCAAATTCCTCACAAAAAGTATGTGTTATAAGATACATTGAATCTATAAAACACTATTAATCTTCATAATCTTATCCTACGTGGCGTGCTCTCCTTAAGTTTTGCTCATGGGACCCACCTCAAGAGTATCTCCTTTTCTCGATTTCTAATTTTCAACCGCTTTGCTTTGTTCGTTCCTCAATAGTGTGTCTGTTTGTCTTCCCAATAACATCGTTGCCTCTCCGGCTTCCCCCCTCATTAAATATGTTCACTCGCCTTTCCCATAACATCTTTGTCTTTTTGGCTTCTCCCTCATTAAATGCTACTCTCCAATCACTTCGCTCTTCATTTGTGCACATTCGTTTTTTCTGTAAAATCGTTATCTCTTCGACTTCTTGCCTTATTAATTTCTACTTTCTACGGGTTGTTGCTTCATAATAAATGATAAAGAAATTTTTTCTTTATTGTACACTACTGTTCATTAAACATTATACTTTCTATACAAGAGCATTACATAAATAATAAGAAACTACAAAACAGAACATAACTTGTACTAGCCAGATTCTGAACCATACATGGAAAATGCATTGTACATATCCAAAATATAACTGTTTGTACAAAACATTTCTCCAACAATCACAAGATCAAATATACGTCATAACAAATTTACATCAAGTAATAACTTTCAAAACATAATGATCGATGTCATATGCATCTTTAAAATAAGCAGTTTTCTAGTCATGCCCATTTCGAAATCTCTAAACAAAAAGAAATGGACTCGAAGAAACTTAATCCTGCAAAAGTCAATTTGTCTTGCCTATTCCTGCACAATTAAAATATTCTCCAAAAGTCGATTTGTCTTGCGCATTCATGTACAATTAAAAAAATTTACTTAGCATTACTTTCAAATACTAAAATATAACCCATAATAATTTATAAATAAAAGGAATAAACAAAGCAATTGTAAAGTATTAAGTCATATATAGTCACATGTAAAAATAGATCAACATCAACAATCTATAACACCAATCAACATCAACTGTTTGAGTGTTTGGTTATAGGCACTAACTAAATGGCCTATTTAGGAGAAAACTATGCAACGAATCATGAACTAGTTAGCCACTGGCCTAGCCTAGTAGTTGTTAACAAGGTTGCCGTCCTAGATGTTGGGAGTTTGATCCCAGCTTGTGCTTTAACAAAAAAAGCTCATGCCCCAGATTTCTTGGGAATCAAAATAGTATATGTATTAAGGGGTTTTTGGTGTGGAGGCCTACGGATGAAATATTTTGATTAAATAACTTTAAAAAAATCATAAAAGTTATTGATAAAGAGAAAAAATAAGTATAAGCATCATGACAGCGATGGTCAATGAACCGACTACCGCACAAAAGAAGTTGAGCTTAGGGACGGAACTCCTATAAACTTTGCCTTATCCAATTACTACAAGAGCAAGAAAGCAAAGGCAAAGATGGAAAATATTGCAAAGGATGAAAAAGAACATGCTAACAAAACTTTATTTATATCAACAAGGAATAAGGAACAATAATGCTACTATAATGCTAAAACAAAACAGTTACTATTGGTATCTTAACAGTTCACTCTCATCAAACTATCTTACTTGCAGCTATACAATCATGTTCTCTTAGTAAAAACTAATGCACAACTTATTCATCATTATGCAAACGCCCTATGAACAGTTTTTCACACAAAAGCCAAGTATACTGTTTATAACAGAACACTGATGAATACAGAAAATGAATCTAAAAATCATTCTTTGTTCCCATCACGATTCTTTTTATGTATGCATTCATGATTAAAAATTTATAAATTATTTGAACCAACCTATGCAGTCAAACAACTCTCATTGAATCACATATAAAGACAGCATAGATTAACATACATTTTTCAGTAGATGTTGATTGCATCGGTATAGGCATTCCCATTTGTGCTAAATGCTGCATCATGGCTTGCATTTGAGACTCCATATGCTCTAATCGAGCTTCTCTTTGTGCTAGTCTAGCTTCTGCGTCGGTCTCACGTTGTGCTATTCGGGCTTGTACCTCAGCCTCTTTTTCTGCCATTCGAGCTTCTGCTTTTGCTTGAATTCGAACTGTTATTTCAGCCTCTATATTTTCCCGTATTTGCTCACGAAGTCATTGTCCTCTAACTCCTGCTCTCTCCAAAGGCTCTAGACCTGGACCCATACCCCTAACATATCCAGACCTATGTTTAAGTACTATAGTATAGGCTTCCCGAGTTGTAAGAATGTCTTCTCCTTTCTCTGTTAATTGAGTCTCATGAAGAGTTTGCATTTCAACTTACTTGTCTGCAGCATTTGAATCAACCCATGTGCCATCTTTTCTTCTTTTTTTTTCTAACCTTGTCCCATAACCTCATGTATTCAGGTTCTTCAGGTGCTTCATTATTTTCTTCCATATTCTTTTCTACTTCTTTTCTCTATTGATTTACATAGAAATGAACACATGTTAAGTGATTTATAAGTAGAAATTCAATGAAAACTTCAAACATAATTAAATTCAATAAAAAAAGATTCTTTTTGAGTATACAAGTACTTACCATTTCAATTAAATTTCTTGCAATAGATTTTGTTCCCACTCGAGCAACCATTGTTTGTTTAGACCTATTTGCTTTGTTCGCCTCGCTAATCCTCTACATTTAGCAAAATAAAGAATATTAATATATTAAATAACAACTATGATACTTTTATTTAAATTCTTCTACCTTAAACTGCGGGTTACTCCAACAGTCTATTAGCCAATTCCAATGATCCGGATCAATGTCAGCAGGACAGTGTGCATGCCTTTGTTCATCTGTCTTGTACTTCTTATAGTGAAACCTATGCAAATCGTAACACCAACTATTGAAATGGCTTCGAAGTTGGCGCACTATGACTCCAAGCATATGAAGATCCTTAGGAAGTGTGAATTTTTTCTACAAAAGAGAATAAAGAATAAATAAGTAAAATTATATGTACAAAAAGTATCTTAGGTCATTGAAAAAAAAGGAGTGTTGATATATGAAGAAAAAAACTCACATGGGAAAAGATACTTATTTACATTGACAACTTTCACCATCCTATCAATGATGTGTGGAGGCATTTTGCTCCATTTTTCGACATTCAGAGGAGCATTCTGTCTAATAATTTGAGCTGTCTCAGTAATGAATTGTTGAAAATTTGTACCCACTACTCGTCTTAGGTCTTCAGGTATCTCGATCAATTGCAGGTTTTGCCTTTTCTTCTTTTCTCTTTTTCGCCCACTTTAGCCCTATAGTTTTGCCTCGTGTCCTCTTTCTCTCAGAACATGAAGCTAGCATTAGCACAACCAAAACAATATAAAGTTATCATATAAACATAAACTGTATTAATAGTTTTCATAAAAAAAAAGCAAGTTATATTATGAAATATGCAAAAAAATGAATATAAACTATTAAACTTCCATACCAGCACTACTACTATTTGGTACGTTATGGGCATCCATTGATGTTTGCTCTATTGGAGAATTTGTTATGTTAGGTTCTGTTTGGAGTTGATGCTCTCCGATCCTCTTGATATTTATATGTAATGACCGAACCGCACGTTCTCTATGCATTGTTTGATTGTCAACTCTATTTTTACTATCTCCAGTTTTGAATTTTTCAGCCATTACACCTGCATTAATTAATAAAAAATAAGTTTGACTATAGAAATAAAGTGCATGAACTTCATCATATGCAAGAATGTCATATCTAAAATGACATCATATCAATATATGTACATAAACAAAGAGTATGTATAATAAAATTTATACAAATATTAACAAACAATTTTGCAAAATACAATCTAAAATGCAATATGTCAAACCTGGTGTTTCTACAAATCATTTTCTTGAATTTCTTCTCTTTCTTTTTCCTCATTGTCATTAATAAAATCATCGTCATATTTATTATTGCTATTTTTGTATGATTGATGGCTTTTCTCAATAACAATTCCATTAACATCATCACGATTTAATGATGTAGCAATGTCATCATTATCCATAACATATTTAGGTAAGGTATCCACTATTATATTTGCATCCCATGTAGGTTCATCATCATCTATTGGCTCTTCATCATTAATAGTAGGGATATCGTAAAAGTTACGAGGTAATGTTTTCACTACTATCTGCCAATCAGGATTCTTATTGTCTTATACATAGTAAATTTGTTCAACTTGTGATGCTAAGACATATGGTTCATTTGTTGCCAAGTGTCGAGTAGTATTTACCAAAGTGATGTCATTAGCTTCTTTCTTGTAACCCCTACCTTCATTGTATGTATCCCACTAATCACATTTGAATAGCACTATTTTGTTTCGCCCCCCATATTCCAACTCTAAAATATCTGTCAAGACCCCATAATATTCTCTACTTCCACTTTGCTCATCACCCTTTACTATAACTCCACTATTTTGTATTTGTCGTCGAATTTCACGCTTATATGTATGAAATCTAAAGCCATTAACGATGTAGCCACTATAACAAGTCACCATTCTATTTGGACCACATGATAAATGCAGAAGTTGAATGCTCACACTTCCGTTGCCTTCGCAGTGCGCACGTTGTATCTACCATCATACGAATAAATATAAATAGACAGTAGGTGAAAATTTATTATGAAATAATAAATAATATCTTATTTACTTACACGTGACTCAAACCACTTAACAAATGTTTCATCTTGCCTACTTGGCAAATTCCTTAAGCCCTCTTCCTCAAGCTCCTTTTGATGTTCTCTTAATTGTAAACACAAAGTCGCGTGAGTATTAGAAATGATATAATGAGTAAATTCACAAATTATGAAAAATATATACTATTAAATAAATGAAAAAAACTTACATAAGAAAAGGTTGAACTTCTTCACAATTTTTTAGAATATATAGTTGAGCATGATTCCAATCTTGATAAGATAGTTTTCTAAAGATCCCTTTTCCTCTATTTAATGGCCGCCCATTATTTTGAAAAATAGGCAACTCTGTCACTTGCATTTTGGGTCCCTCAAAATTTCTTTCTTGTCTATTAAATTTTGTTTCCGTTCTATCTAAATATCTAGAACAAAAGGTTAAGCACTTGTCAGCAAGATAGGCTAGGGCTATTGATCCTTCTGGATGTGCTTTATTTCGTACATTAGACTTCAGCTTGCGCAAATACCTATTTATAAAAAATTAAATATTATTTAATCAAAATATACTATAAGAATATAGTAACTAGATAGCTATATAATAGAATAAAAATATTACCTCTCAAATGGGTACATCCACCGGTAATGTACAAGACCAGCTAACCGTGCCTCTAATGGAAGATGAATAGGCAAGTGTATCATGATATCAAAGAATGCAGGAGGAAAAATCAGTTCAAGTTTGCAAATTGTCATTACAATATTATGCTCTAGCCTTTCCAACATATCTATTTTCAATGTCTTTGAGCATAACTGCTTAAAGAATATGCTTAACTCTACTAGTGGCTCATATACTTCTTTAGGCAAAATGCCACGAAAAGCTGGTGGGAGATGATCTTCAATAAACACGTGACAATCATGAGATTTCATTCCAGTTAATTGTCCCTCTTTAACATTGACACATTGAGATATGTTAGAGGAATAGCCATCTGGAACTTTCAAATTTGCTAAGAATTGGCAAACAACTCTCCTTTCATCTAAATTTAATGTGTAGCAAGCTTGTGGAATGACAAAGTTGTTGCCATTATCTATTGGATGCAATTCTGACCGAATGCCCATCTCCTTAAGATCCAGTCGAGCATTTAGATTATCTTTACTCTTACCATCAATGTTGAAAAGAATCCACAAGATATTATCATTGACATTTTTCTCAATATGCATAACATCAAGATTATGTCACCAAAAGTGTTCTCCAATAAGGTAAGTCAAAAAAAATACTTTTCTTTTTCCAATTATAAAGCAAGGCAGCCTCAGTTCGCTTTCTTTTTTGTGTACTTTTTCCAAATTTCACATTTTCAACTCCATTTAATTGCTCAAGAATTTCATCTCCAGATAAATTGTTGGGTGCACGTCGAGTTTCTGTCTTTCCATCAAATGAATTTTTATTTTTACGCCACTTATGATCAAGTTTTAGAAAACGGCGATGCCCCATATAGCACATTTTGCGCCCATGCTTCAATCTAGTTGAACATGTATCTTTATTACAAGAAGGACAAGCCAATGCTCCTTTAGTACTCCAACCAGATAAATTAGCATATGCTGGAAAATCGTTTATTGTCCACAGTATTGCTGCATGTAAACGAAAATTACACTTACCAAATGCATCATAGGTTTCAACACCCACATTCCATAATGTGATCAACTCTTCAATAAGAGGTTGCAAATATACATCAATGTCATTTCCTGGAGCTCTAGGACCCGGAATGAGCATCGACATCATATAGTTCGCATTGAGGTCTGCTTGTTTCGCTGCAAACTGGTGAGGTTGAAATGATTTTCGGTCCCAAGTAACTCACTTTCTGCTGTTTGTTTGTCGGAACTCTGTTAACATTTTCAGTATGTTATAATTGACATACTCTTTGTGTTAATTCCGGGAGTTTACGGGGAGTAGGAAAAAAAAATGAAAAGTGTAGTGTGCCTAATTTTTTTTTTTTTTTTTTTTTTTTTTCCACTCTCGTTGGTGCTACTAATAGGAGAATTTTCGTGTTGAAATAAATACAGAAAGTGGGAGAATTTAAATTTTGGAAGTTATTGGTTTTTTTTTTAAACAAAAGAGGTGTATTAAAAATAAATTTTCATTTGAACATTTTTAGTCATACTGTACAGCTTATTTTTAACTAAAACTACAGATTAGAAAAGGGTCCCCGGTAACTGAAATTTCTTATTCCGAGCCACTTGCACATCAATGAATCATAAATGCTATTTGCTCTTTCGTCTAATCTTTTGTTCTCAATTGAACCAATGATATTCAAAGTAAAGGTTGCAATTAAGTGGGCGGGTGATAGAGGCCTAATTATAATTTTAGAGGAGTTGGGGACAAAGGTGAAAAATTTGTAATTATTAAAAAATATTAGAAACTAAAATAAACACTTCTAAAACCATTCTCCTCGGGCTACATTACACGGTTGGGCCACAGATAAGGTCACTATGGATGTTACAGATTGCAAATCATATGTAATTTAAGATGATAGAATATTGAAAAGTACGACAACTAATTTCTAGGTATTTTTTAACCCAAAATTTAAAAACAAAAATTGTAAAGATTTGCTTATACTTCGGTACTTTTCCAATAAAGACGTTTAACCTTCTAAATTGTATTAAACAGCTGAAGAGACTTTTTTTTTTTTTTCAAATGAAATAAAATACTAATTAAATAATTATTTTGAGTGATTGCTTGGCGCATAATGTTATATAACTTTTAAAAAACTTTTTTTTTCTCTCTAGTTATAATAATTAAGCATCAAAATTGAAGAATCAAGAGTATTTATCTTCAATTTTTATTTTTTATGTATTAGAATAAAAAAATAGATTCTTTTTGTTTGAAAGTTTTGCAAGATTATATGCAATAACTCATAAATTCTATTGCATTGTTTTTCCTTGTTATTTGTCATACTAATTTTTTAAAGACACTATGGAATTACTATTTACAAATCAATTTATACATTATACTTTAATGCTCTGTTTGGTACCATGAAAACTTTAGAATAGAGCAATTTGTTCTTCAAAATTCGCCAAACAATGTACAAAATTGAAAGAATAAATAATTCCGATCCAACCGGGTAATTCTAGCTTATTCTAGAATTATCCGTTAAAAATAATTTTGATGAGCCCTTGGAATTGGAGGATCCTGCAATTTATTCCAAGGGCAGAAGGTGGAAAGTGGCCTCATTCCACACGCGTGCCTGCCCTGCGATTTATTGCCTTCCGAAAAGCTGTGCAGCTCCCTCTCCCTCCCCTTTACTATCTCTTCCAACTTAATCCTAACCTCACTTAATAGTTGTAGTTCCTTCTTATCGACCCTCTCCCATCTTTACTAAATCCCTATCTCTCTTGGTAGGGTTTGGTGCTCTCTTATCCCTCTTTACTCCACCTCTCTGCTTCGTCTTCGTGCTTTCCCTAGGGAGTATCTTCATTATCTTCCCTCATTACTCTGTATCTTATCTACTGCGGTAGCTGCGGCTTCATCTTTGGCGCAAAACCCCCATTAATTGAGGAGGTGTGCAAATTGAAGGTATTGTCGTGTCTCCTTCTCACCAAGTCTTGCGGAAGTGCGGTTCCTGGTGCAAATCTTTCATTAATCAAGGTGATCTCGCTCGGTGGGAGAGCAATATTATTTCTTCATTTTGCCTCTCTATTTCAATTATTTTGGCGCTTCGACTTGTCTACTCACATCCATTTAATTCGGTTACCTCCTCTTACTAGTACCGGTAAGACACTTTCTTTTCCTTTTAAATAAGATTATGGTCCATAGCAGGGGAAAAGTCATATTTGAAAGAAATTGCTGGTTGTATGCGTAGCCCCACTTCGCAAATAACTATTTCCCTTTTTTATCTTGCGGAGGTGAGGTTATCTTATATAACAGTAGCACTTCAAGATTGGTGCTTTGTGGATTGTGATTTTTAAGCTACGTTGTATGTTGCAATTGGTTGGATGTGTTACTGGCTTGGATGGCATGGAATATGTTCTATGCAGCTGCCATAGTGACATATGACAATCCTTTCATACTGAGTCATATTCATTCTTTATAAAATTTTTTCCCTAGCTGTTGGGCCTACAAGAAATTTAATAGGAAAATTATTGTAAGTCTATATAACCTAATGCTTCTTTTTATCTCTTCGAAATTTTTCGAACTATATATGCTCATCTATATATCATGTATGTCGTAATATAATGAAAATGCCATTCATGTCATGTTATTAGGTTTTTTTTCTTTTTTTTTTTTTTTTTGTAAGGCCACTGTTATGTTTGTTGAAGGCTTTATATAATGCCTTGCTTTTTTTTGATTTTGTTTTCCTGTAATGACAGTCATACTGTAATGACAGTCATAAGAATGGTACATATTAAACATTGTTGCATGATCTAGTGCTCATTTTGATTTACTACTGATAATGCCATAACTTATTATGTAATCCAAGTGCCATTCAATTCTAACATACATTATCGACACAAACATCACAAACAGAGGTTGAATCCTTTATTAGAAGCACAATCAGGACACGTACAGAAACTTGTAACCAGTGATAGTCGTAGGAAAGTTGTGATAAAGCAACTCCCTAGTTAAGTCTTTCCTTTGTTGCTTTACAATTCTTTATTTAGTTGATTTCTGTCTCAGTTATAAACATTTTTTTGAAACGAAATTGGTTGGGGTCTAAAACTGCCGGGTGCTTTTGTAATATAGAGCCATAATATTGTGATGATGCATGGGAATGAAGATAACTTTCTATAGTTTGGGTGGTATGTTTACTTACATGCAGCCACCATAGAATCAACGTGAACTTCTTCCTCTGAGCCATGTAATTATACTTAAACCAGCACTACCTACAAACTTATATACTGGTTTTCATCTTTATTTTAAATTTCTTCTACTTCAGATGACTCCTCAAAATAAGTCCACACAGGGTGTTGTGAAAACGTATCCTAACACCATTAATGTTATCTCAGCTGACTCCCAAAGCATTGCGTGTTTTGGACAAGAATCCTCAAAACTTAGAGTATGCTCTGGAAATTGGACAGAGGTTATGGATTTAGCGATGTTGAACTTGATAATTGAGGAACATGTTCTGGATAATTTCATTAATGGTAGTTTCACCATACTCGCTTGGAGTAGAGTAGTTCATGATTTTAATCAACGAACAAAACTCAACTTTACCAAAAGCTATTCACAAAATCGATTGAAAGTTTTGAAGCACTAATTTGTCATGTATCAAACATTAGCAAACAGCAGTGGGTAGGGGTGGGACTACGATCACAACATTCCGACCGCTGGTGATCCCAGTGATTCGGGACACTGTGATATCTGTAAGTTACTATATATCTTTATTTTAATTTTCTTGTAATATAAGGACATTATTTAACTTGCTTATTATATCTATATTGCGTAGGAAAATTCAGCTTATGCACGGTACAGGGTTAAACCCTTTCCTGCATATCATGACAAAGAGTTTTTATCTAGAAAAACTACTGCAATAGATAGGTATGGATTTACAACGGGGATGCACGTAGCACCTCCTCATTCTCCTCGGGCACAACTGCTCTCTTAGAACAAATTCAAAAATCAATGATGAGTCCCTCTAGTCAACTTTCTAGAGCTAGAATAGAAATTATGCCAATGTCGCCACGGAATGAAGCTATCAATGACACCACTTCATGCTCTCCTACTCCTACTCCTATCAAGAGGAAAAATTCATATTTTAGTAGTGCCTCAGTCACACATTCTGGCAAGAGACGCCGCTCCTCCCTACCTTCACCAAGACAACACCAACCTCAAGCTGCAGAGGAAAACTTGATGTCACCCTTGATTGTATCCAATAGCTTGTAGAACTCGGAAAGAAAAGATTGAACATAGCCGAGTGTATGCTGCAACGTGAGCTTGATGCCCGTCCAAAGATGCACTCTATAGAAGATTGTATGGCAAGATTAAATAATGTCCCTTGATTGACTCTTGAAGCAATCCTCTTTGCATGAGAAGCGCTCAAAGATGAGCACAACAGGACCATCTTCATGTCACTAAGTGGCGACATCCTCTATATGTGGATTGAGCGTCAATTAAGCATGCAACATCCGCCACTGGACAAAAGCTTGATGCATCTTCCTTCTCTCCTATCTAGATAATCCTTTCTCACCTTAACTTTTTTTGTTTTTATGGTCTTGCTTACAAACTATACTTTTTTGGGTTTTGACCGATGATTAGCAAGGCCAAACGCTTGTTGTCTGTATGTTGCTTTTCTTTTCTATCTATTGGAATTTTACACCGTTTACCCTACTGCTAGTATGTATGTTCTATTTATGTAGAATTTTTGGCTATTGTTCTACAACTTTTAAACTTGGTGCATGACGGTTTTAATGTGGTATTTATGCAATATTGCTTGTTTGTATGCAACCAATGTGGTCTTTATGCAATCCTTGCAACTATGTATTATTGTTTTAGTGTGATATTACACCAATTGCTAGTTTTTTCAGTCTCGATATTGTTTTTCTAAGTTTTGAAAATTAGCATACTTAGATGGTTTGATGATCTGTTGCTTTGCGTCCCTCCTTACATGCTGAATTTTTAATCTTTCTTATTTGCATTTGTTGGCGCTTGGTTTATACTGCTAATTTTTTTAAAGCGATGATGAATGTTAGGTGTGAATGGTAGGAAGGCAGGGATTATTTAAAAGCTTTGCAACCACCATTTTAACCTCAATATTTCTGACCTGAGTCCAGCATTAAGTTGATTTTCTTTTGGTTTGCGCTTTTTCTTTCTGGTTGATTTTTTATGGCAATGATGCATGGTACAACTGAATAGTATGGAGGCTAGGTTTCGGGATCACCTTATTGCCACCATTTTCTTCAATTAACAAACTTTTGGTCTACAATTCTACAATATTTATACTTTGTGCATGGGGGTTTCAAGTTGGTATTTATGTAATATTGATTATTTATATGTAGCTAATGTGGCCTTTATGCAAATGTTGCAACTATATATTTCTCATTTTAATATGGTATTATACCACTATATTGTTGGTTTTTTTGCAATCTCGGTATAGTTTTTCTAATTTTCGAAAATCAGCACAGTTGGTTTGTTTGATGTTCTCTATTACTTTTTGTGCCCCATTACAAGCGGATTTTTTAAGCTTCCTTTATCTGCATTAGTTGGCACTTGGTTTACACTGTTAGTTTTTTTATGGCGATGATGCATGTTAGATGTGAATAGTAAGGAGGCGGGGATTATTTAAAAAGCTTTGCAGCTACCATTCTAACATCAACATTTCAGACCTGATCCAGCATTATGCTGATTTTCTTTTTGTTTGCACCTTTTCCTCAATTTTTGGTTCTTAGAAGCTTTGCCGCAAGTTTAGTAATGTCATTTGCACTGTGCTTCTGTTCTACAGTAAACAGATCTATTTTCATGCTACTTGCTTTGGTTGACGTCATATTTTGCTGGTTTATTAGTTGTGTAGCCATCCATGTATCTTCATGTTACTTTTCTAGTATGCTAATATCCTACAAATGCCTCTCAATTCATGTTGTCTTCTACTCCAAACGAAATATGATATAGTTGTGCTGTATGTGGCAATGATGCATGTTAAAATGAAATTGCTGGTTTCTAACATACTTAAGCCAATCCATTGCTGGTTTCTTGCTGGTTTGGTTCTGATGATACTGGCAATGATGCTTGAATAGTAGGGAGGCAAGGTTTTAAGAATACCTTATAGCCACCATTCATAGCATTGATAATTTAGTGTACTTTTGTGATGATGGAAATAATATTTTATTTGTGGCGATAATTCATAAAAGGGTCATAGAGTTAAATGGAGGATGGTATGGATTATGAGCCGATAATACATAGAAAGGGTCATAGAGTTAAATGATAGGGCGGTATGGATTATTTATCCGCTTGCGACCATTACATTGTCCTTTATCTTTTTTCTACCTTAGCCAATATTCATCATAATCTATACATAAATATGTATTTTGGCTATAAGTGAGTTAATCCTTGTTTCTTCACATTTGACATGATAGTAACTTTAATCAATCATGCATTTTTTTCATCAACAACTATTGCTGAACTTATGACTTCCCTAGATAAGGAAGATGATTATTGGGATGAAGTACTTTCTATTATGATCAATGAATGTGTGAGTCGATTTCACAATTCCTTGTACAAATGACCTTGTCGTACAAGACCATTCACCGGTCATCAAGTAATTATGGATATTTTACGGAGATATCCAGATAGAGGATACCAACATTTTCGAATGTCCAACACCACTTTTCTAAGACTTCGAGATGAATTCATTGAGAAAGGTTTGATACAGGGTAGTCGACATTTGACTACTAACAAACAGCTTGGAATTTTTCTATTTGTTGTAGGCCATAGGGTAACAAATAGAGTATTGGCTCAGACGTTTTAGCACTCGGGAGAGACAATAAGTAGATATTTTACTAGTGTTGTGACGCCTCAACTTTCCAGGGGGTCATCCATCCTAGGACTACTCCCGTCCTAGCATGTTTAACTCTCTTAGCCTCTTGGGTCTAGCTACCACCCAAAATGCTTAAACCAGGTTAAGAGTCTTAGTCCTATTATTTCTTATATATAGGACTATCTAGGGTCTCACATTCTTCCCCCCTTTAAGTCCTGATGTTCTCGTCAGGCTCAGACTCACAAGTACAAGACGATGTGAGACTCATCTCGGTAACCTAAATCGGCCTTGTGGTGAGCTGCGCTCCAGCCACAACAGTCAACAACATGCGATCCTGTAAGGTATTGAATCCTCGTAGTGTTAATCCACTTTTGGTCAAAATGACCAAAGCGTGGCTAGAGGGATGATTGAGCATAGTCCATATGCTATTCCAACAGTGTTGGAAGGGTAAAAATTGGGTTTCGAATGCGATTAGTTGGTTTTAGCATTGCTCGGCGCGAAATAGAGCTAAGCACTTCCAGAACTGCAGTCTGGGCACTGCGTACCGGTACTGAAGGAGAGGTACCGGTACCAGGCCAGCAAACCGAGAGGCTTGCTCTCGGGTTTGGTCATTGCGGGGCTGCGTACCGGTACGGCACCAGGGCAGTACCGGTACTCCGCAGCAGACCGAGTATAGTTGCTCTCGAGTTTGGCCTTTGCAGTGTAGCGTACCGGTGACATGAACCCGCGTACCGGTACCCAGTGCTGCGAACAGCAGACCTTGATCTGCTGCAAATAAAAAATATTGGAGGGCTTAAATGCAATTGTGACGGCTTATATAAACCCCACACTTCCTCTTCTCTTATTCACAGCCAAAGAACCCCTCTCTACTTCATTTTTCTTCCTCTCTCTCTCTAGGAGTTCTTCCCAAGGTGGATTAGAGGAGATTGGAGGAGATTGGAGGAGATTTGAAGTGGATTAGAGGCTTTGGAGGATTTAGAGCTCACCTACAAGGAGGAGCTCGGAGAACTTTTGGGCTAAGGTAAGGTTTCTTGCAAGATCTATGTTAAGGTTTGGTTTTATACCCTAGAACACTTGGTTTTGAGTCTCTTGCAAGAATAAAAACCTTTATAACCCTAGAAATCTCATGATGAACCTATGGTGTTCATGGCATGAAACCCTAGGGTTGAAATTGGGGTTTTCATAGATATGAGGTTTATGGTTAAATTGACCCTTTATAAACCTAATTGAAGGTAAAACCGACATTATGGGCAACTCAAATGGGAGTTCCTACGGGCACATAGTACGGTATTGAGGAAAAGGACCGTTTTTGCTTCGTTTCCACGGTATTGAGGAAAATGACCGTTTTTGCTTCGTTTCCGCTGGAGAGGGCCGAAGCAACGTCTAAAAATTTCGAGCTTCGTATTCTCGCACCTCGGCATTATTTAGAGGTGGGGGGTGCCATCCGAATCAGTTGAACTTCTTTCTTTGTCCAAGTTACATTGTTGACCATGCATCTCTCATGTTAATTATGCATTGTAGGATGTTGATAGTTGCATTTCTATTCCTTATATGTTTCCATAGTTGATATTGCATTGTGAGTTGAACACATGATATAGTGGATGTGTAAGGATTGGGTCGTGACATTGAAATCCTATAGTGCTGAAACAAATGGAGAACTTGATATATGTGTAATGACATAGTGAGTGGCATGTAAACTATAAATTATGACAAAGACGAGTGGCATGTGAATGTAGTGTAGTAGAAACACTTATTACATGATGAATTTAGGGATAGATGATTTTTCCCGAATTGTGAATATGTTGCATGTGAATTTAAGGCCCCGTATTGGTTGCGGTATAAGCGGTGGATAACGAAACCCTAAACCCTAAACCCATAACCGAAATTATCCCTAGCTTTTGGGCCAAAAAACAAAAAATTTTTGGTCCGGGATATTTTATCCGGCGATTCAAACCTTGCAACCTTGCTAATTCCTGCTAATCTCCGGAATAGCTTGGATTTGCTTATTCCACCATTTTGATGGAATAGTACTATTCCAATTTTAATTTCAAACTTTAATTAAAATTATAAATTGAATTAAAAAACTAAATTATATAAATATAATATGTTATATGTTATAAATTATATTATTTTTATTATAAAATCTATTAATTGTACTCTATTAGATACATTATCTAATTTAAATATTAAATATTATAATAAAATTTTATAATAAATTATATGTTAAAATATTATAATAATATTTTTTTTATTAAATTTAAGTTTACGTAGAATTTTAAAAAAATTTATAAACTTATTATAATAAATTATTTTTATTAATTGTTCCCACCACTATTCTTATTTTAAAATTTTAAAAATTAAAAATTTAAATTTTTAAAATTTATAATTTATAATCTCAAAATTAAAGTTTAAAATTTAAATTATAAATTATAAATTTTAAATTTAAATTTTGATATTTTAAATTTTTGAAATTTAAAATTTGATATTTTATATTTTTTTAAATTTAAATATGATCTTAAATTTAAAGTTTGAAATTTAAAATTTAAAATTTTGAATTTAAAATTTGAGATTTTAAATTTCAAAGTTAAAATTTTAAATTTAGAAATATAAATTTAAAAATTTAAAAATTCAAATTCAAATATAATAAGTGGATAATATCATTATTTTTTATTTACAAAACCCATTATCTTTCTTATTCCATCTTACCTAACCAAACGCTATTTTTTTTATTCCAGGAATAACCGAATTTTCATCCAAACGCAAAATTGATCTAATCCTCGCTTATACCTCAATTTATACCTATCCCTGGAATAGCCACTTTTTGGCTTATTTCCGAGCTAAAACAATACTTAGTGTAGTTGTGACACTTAAACATGAACAGTAGAATAGATGGTTTTTCGAGTACTTGTTAGCCCTAGTTGGTAGGGTATTCTTAGTTGGAGAGGATTGGATCATACTCATATAGTCTGTTTTCGCTTGGCGTGGTCACTCCACCAAAGTAGTGAGCTCCGGAGTCATCACACGATGGGTTAACGTACTTACCTAGCGGACGGTCTCGGGTTTGCGAGCGGGAGGGTCTCCTCACCTATGGGATTGCACTGTGAGTTGGGGCAAACCTTTGGGTTAGCCAAGTTGGTTGGGTGATGAACATATGAATGACATACTTTATTGAGCATAGTAGCATGATAGTTGATTTCATTACTATGTAGATTTTTATTCATTTACTATTGATTGAGGCATAGTAGCATGATAGTAGAATTCATACTATGTTAGCAGTTTATTTCCATATATCTATCTACTTATGCCTGCTTAGACCTAGTGGGAAGATCGACGGAGTCGACGGTCGAACCTACTGGGAACTATTATTAGTTCTCATCCTACTTTGTTGCAGGGTCAAGCTCGAGCACACCGGGCGAGGAACGTGGTAAGGGCATAGCGCCCTAGTAGTTAGCAGCTTTCCTTTTTACATTAGAGCACCCTATGTACTTGAGAGATGATGATATATATTTGGTGAGGTTGCTTTTGGAGAGTTGTATATGTTATGAGATGAACATGTATGCGTTTTGGAGATGGAAATATAAACCAATGATGTTAATGTTGAATGATGAATGTACTAGATAGCTTTCTCTCTTTTGCTCTTGCTTGTTCATACTCGCAATGATTCATATATGTTGTTTAAGTTACCTGGGCAACTTGATGTACATGTTTGTTGTTGTTGAGCCTTGGGCGGACAGGGGAGGTGCTGTTCGTTCGGCGTCTATTCGGCGTACTCCAACCGACCAAATTGGCGGTTACGGGGCGTGGCAGATCCTCTCTCTCTCCGTTGTATAATTCTAGCTCAGTCGAGACTCATCTCACACTTTCGATTGTTAATTGGCTATGATACCAACTATGACGCCTCAATTTTTCAGGGAGTCACCCATCCTAGGACTACTCCAATCCTAGCATGCTTAACTCTCATAACCTTTTAGGCCTAGCCATCACCCAAAATGCTTAAGCCGGGTTAAGAGTTTTAGCTCTATTATATCTTATATATAGGACTATCTGGGGTCTTGCAAGTGTGTTGCAAGGTTATAATGGAACATAGGCATAAGTACATCCAAATGCCTACTAGTAATATTGGAATGCCTCAAAAAATTAGGGACAACCCAATATTTCACCCCTTTAAGGTGATGTTAATAGTAAACTATGATGGTTATTTACTATTTTATTACTTTATATAATAATTTATATTTTTTAAGAAATTACACAATGCAATTGAGCTATTGACGGAACGCATATACCAGTAGTTGTAAGAAAGAGTAAGCAACTGCGATATCGGTATTGCAAAGGCTTTACATCGCAGAATATGATGGATGTATTCTCATTTGACCACTAATTCTTATTTATTTGTACTAGGTGGGAGGGTTCTGCAGCAGATATGAGGGTGCTGCGTTGGTGCTGTGAAAGTAGAGGGTTCACGATTCCTGAAGGTTAGTCATGGATTTTATTTTGTCCATTTTTTTGAGTTATACATACTTATTAATTTGTTAATTTATCATTACTTTTGGTTATTCTATTTGGTTGATTCATGCTATGTAAACACTAATCGATTCTTTGTGCCTTACAGAGGGAAAGCGATACCACCTGAGCCAATTTGATGGAAATGCACGGGTGCGTAGCCATCGAGGATTACCAAAAAATGTATACAATCATAGGCATACACATTTGAGAAATGTCGTAGTAAAGGCCTTCGGCATTTTGAAGAGGCGTTTCAAGATTTTTCGGCAAGCGACTCCCTTTCCTTACAAAGTGCAGTGTCGCATCACCCTAGCATGCTGTGTGATTTATAACTTTATCAAGAGGCATCAAGAAAATGACATGTACTTCAATATGCTGATGGAACCATTTTCTCAAGATGATCAAGATGAGGATCCAATGCCTTTGGTTGGGGTAGATGATTCACGATGCGTTGATGCGCTTCTCACTATGATAATGAATTAGTTATGAAATAATAGTTAGTATGTACTATTTGCTGATCCTGTTTTATTATTGGGTTAATTGCATACAGGTCCCCACAAACATAGTGAATTGCAAATATATCCCTGTAAAGTTTAACTTTTATAAGTTATCCCTGCAAAAGTCCTAATATGTTCAGATATTTTTCTTTGGTTTGTTACCGTTAGAGAACCGTTAGAAAACTATTTATATTTCCAATTTTGCCATCACAAATATGTCCCTCCAAAAGTTATAATAGTATAATATAAGAGGGATAAAACCTTCAAAAATTAACCCAGGTAAAGTATTTAACCTATGGTTAACTAAACTTTTCTAACGGATTTTAACGGCAGGGATATATATGAAAATATTAGAACTTTTGTAGGGATAACTTATGAAAGTTGAGCTTTACAGGGATATATTTACAATTCATTATTTTTGGAGGGACTTGTATGCAATTGACCCTTTATTATTAGTGTATTAGACTGTGCAAAGGGTTAATTTCATACAGGTCCCCGCAAACATGGTGAATAGCAGATATATCCCTACAAAGTTTAATTTTCATAAGTTATCCTTACAAAAGTCCTAATGTATGCAGATATGTCCCTCTAGTTAGGATTCGTTAGAGAACTGTAAATTTTTTAACAGTAGAGTTGTGAAATGATAATTTTGCCCTTGCCCTTGCCCTTTTCCTCTTCCTCTTCCTTTTCAGGCTGTGGGAGCGGACGGCGGCGGCGGCGACGGCGACCTTATGGAACTTGTCGGGGTTGCGGCCAATGAGGACTAGAAAAAGACGGAAGGCCAAGGTGCGGCCGATGCCGTCGGAGGCGCTCGTGATGATGGCCCACGCGGGCAGCACGACGGGGATGACGATCGGATCATCGACGACGACGACGAAGAAGAAGAAGGAGGAGGAGAAAAGGAGAAGGAAAATGAGGATACGAAGAAGAAGAGGAAGAAGAAAAAAACAGAAGAGGAAGAGAAAGAGGAAGAAGAAGAAGAGGAAGAAGAACAGGAAGGGGAAAACGAAGAAGGGTAAAAATATCATTTTACCTTATTAACTGACCATAGTTAAGTATTTTAATTGTGGTTAACTAGATTTCTCTAACGGATATTAATGGCAGGAACATATCTGAATACATTAGGACTTTTACAGGGATAACTTATGAAAGTTGAATTTTGCATGGATATATCTGCTATTTATCATGTTTGCAGGGACCTGTATGAAATTAACCTCTGTGCAAATTACATGTTCTACTTGGACAACCGCAAATTATTATGTATAACTTGTATGCCTAATAATATGGTATATTTGATGTTGTTGTTGGTTTTTTAAATCATTTATTTTTTCTTCTGTTGTGTTGTTTTTAAACCTTATTTTTTTTGAAATGAGTTTGACTCTGATTTTGGGTTTACTTTATAATTGTTTGATTGGAAATTTGGTTTTTGCTATATGTTGTTGTACTCAATTTGTTTTGTTGGTATAATGGTGCAATTATTTATCCTCTAGTTTTTGTGTTTTGAAAAATAAAAATTGGGGTAACTAAATTTTGCATAGAGTTTTCTTTTTCTCTATCTTTGTTCTATTTTTTCTAAACTAATCTAAAAATTATTACGACATAGCAAGTATAAATGATTATTAAAGTAATTATGTAATTAACGTAGTTTATGTATATAAATGTGTAAGGACTGAGATTTTTGACTGTGCAACTAAACTCTCTGTTGACGATGTTTATGTGTGTAATTTAATTACATAAGCACTCGTCAAGTTTCAGGAGAAAATGAGCTTAAACGGAGAAGTTACGCGATTATTAGTTTTCACTTAAGTGAATAGTAACTCCGGTTTTCCGAAGAGGCCACGGAGTAGAGTTGGCTTCTGGTGCGTATCGGACTCCGTTCATAGCAGTCCAATAGCTCATTTCGAAGGATTCAGCTATTCTGGAACTACTGGCGCTGACGGATTTTGAGTTTGATGCACGGATTTTGAGAAAATCTAAAAATACGCGTTTTATATGTAATTGTGCGTCATTTTGGCCTTATGGAGAGAGATTGGATTTCGTCGCGAATCCGTGACCGTTCGAGGTGAACCAAAATGGTAGCTTTGTTGTCTCCGAAGTGCTGATCGCACTGGTACAATCCGTTCGCAAATCTGACGGACGGATCTACGGAGATCGCACGTTGATCGAGGAGAGGTCGGTG